>NC_058081.1:70415964-70715964 GCF_014858855.1 Bufo gargarizans
GGAACAGTGAACCACCAGCATACACAAAGGCTAGAGGAACCCTGAGCTTCAGGCATCCAGCAGAGGCTAAATAGCCCAAGCATCCAGACCCACACACACATAAACCCAGTGTTCACAAAACACTAGGAAGGTAGTTAACCCTTCCAACACCAGACAGAGGAAGGAAGCCACTTAAAGGGGAAGTGCATCCACAAGCATACCAAACCATGCAAGCATGCGTGGCAACCATGTCACAGCAATCACCCAGAAGGCCGAGACACTGCCACCGCATGCTCTCACAGCAACTCGTCGCCGCGGGCAACCGCAAGTATGGCAACAGTGTCACAGCGCAAACCAAAGGCCGTGACCGGCAGCCCCCCTGATGTTAGCATCGGAGCATCTCATGCTCCGATGCGCTCCCCTGCCCTGCGCTAGATCGCTCAGGGCACGGGCTCTTTTGTTTACAATAACACACTGCCAGGTGGAAGCTTCCGCCCAGCAGTGTGTTCGGTGCCGTCACTGGCTCTGATGGGCGTGCTTTAGCGCTGCCTTAGCCGTTTTACAGGCTAAGGCAGCGCTAAAGCCTGCCCATCAGTGCCGGTGACTTCCTGGCAGCCCCATGGAGAGCCCGGTTCGTCACCGGAACTCCTGAAAATGCCTCTGCCCTAAGCAATTCAGCGCAGGGCGAAGGAGAGCATCGGAGCAGAAACTGCTCCAATCAGGGCCGGCACCACCTGTAAGGCGACCTAGGCAGCCGCCTAGGGCGCAATTTAGCAGGGGGCACTGGCCCTGTGCGGTTTAAAAAAAAAAAGAGTTGGTTAAGTGGCGGCCGGGCCGGTCCTGCCGCAAGTTTTTTACAGCCCGGGGTGGCGCGTCTATGATTGTGCATGCACAGCCTGAAGAGAGGGACAGACAGGAGGGAAGCGCTTCTAATGTAGGTCTGGGAGCCAATCAGGGTAAGCCCTCCCCCTCTCATGGTCATCATGTGAGCTCTCTTCTCCTTCCTCCTGCTTTTTCCAGCCATATGTGCAGTAAATTGCAAAAAGTGCTGATTGTCCCTGATTTATTTTTATTTTTTTATCAATTGTTCAGAAAATATAAAAAATTAGGGCGGCATCCGTGCAGTTTTCCCAGAAACAGATATGTCTGGGCGGCTGTATAGCTGACTGCATTATACTCAGTGCTGTGCTGCTGTATGTTATCTCTGAGCCGCCATTGCTTTCTATTACACTCCCGAGCATACTGGAATATATCTGCGTAGTAGCACCAGGCGCGCTTCTCATATCTGTCCACCAGATGTCGCTGTTGGCAAGCAATGGCAATGTCCTGTGTGTTTCCTTCCCACTGATAGCTCTGTGGTACGTTCCAAAGATGGCGGCGCCCATGTGCAGCACTGTGAGCCGGCTGCAGGTAAGGGACTTTGGGGGTCACTGAGGGCAGTAGGTTTTTGCTGTGAGGAGACCCAGGGGTGTCACTTCTGTTATAAGGGGCGGGATGGCTGCTACACACAGGACCTCTATAGTGGGGCACGTGAAGCTTGGCTGTCTGCTGGTATTACAGGTGTTTGCACATTTATTACCTGCCTCAGACCCCACAGTGCAGCCAAAACCCCCCTTGAAACAGCCATAGGATTAACCCCTTAGATGGCGCTGTCAGCATTGACCGCAACATCTAAGGGGTTAATCTTCTGGCATCTGTGTTTTCAGCTCTGTTCACTCTCAGCAAAAATTGCATAAAGAAAATGTATGTACCATTTTCAATATCTCTGCTTGCTGACACTCAAAAGGATTCTTTGTTTACCTCTAATGGCGATAAATCTGCCGAGGTCATGTGTTGGACTGGGCAGGTGTCTGACTCCCTGTCCTCCCTCTGGCGCAGGGCCTGGACGGACGCGGGGATGTCTTCCTTTTCAGTAGCTCACTCTTAGATGGCAGCATGAAGCGTGAGCTGCAGGTACAAACTGCCTGTCACCTGCTGTCAGTCCGTGCAGCCGGCGGACATGTCACCCTGTGAGAGAAGATCTCCGGCCCACACAGCTCACCTTCAGGTCTTCCAGTCTTTTTTTTTCCTGGCCGTCCTCATCCTTGGAATCGCAGTGGTGGACCGCCCAGTGGTCAGACGTTTATCCTATACCCCGTACATGTACTATACAGTTCTATAACGTAAGCTGGTATCTCCTGACGTTTTGGGTGTAAAGGAACTTAAAGGGGTATTCCGGTTGTGTGAAGTTATCCTGTGTCCTCAGGATAGGGGATTATTATTAGATTGGTGGGGGTCTGACCGCTGGGATCCTCACTGACCATGAGAACGAGGACTGGCTATCTCCAGAACTACCAGAAATGAATGGAGCAGCTGAGCACCTGCCCAAAGGCCGCTCCGTTCATTATAGTGGGCCCCATTCTCATGATTGGTGGGGGTCCCAGAAGTAGGAATTCCGCCGATCTAATAGTTTTTCATGTCTTGTGGATAGGGGATAACTTCACACATCCAGGATTCTCTTTAAAAGGGAGTTGTTGGAGATGAGAACAAAAATCATCTCCTTTATTTATCATGAACACAGCGCCACTCTTGTCAGTGGGTTATGTTTGGTATTACAGCTCTGCACTATTCAAGTCATTGAGGCTGAGCTGCATTACCAGTAACAACCTAAAGACAAGAGTGGCAGAAGAACAAACGTGGGAAAATCTAATTTGCAATGGCGTACATAGAAGTACGGGCCCCATATCAAGGATCAAACCAGGCCCCCACACAGGACAGAAGGGTTTCTGCCTAAACCCTTTTCAATGACCCTTGGCCCATTTTTTCCACTGCCTCATTTGCTAAAAGTTGCTCTTTTAGAGGGTAGAGTCCTGACCAAGTTTTCACCCCCAGTAGAAGGGGGAATGATTGCAACTAAGACGGCATGGTCTGCCGCTATGGTAGTTACACCCTGGTATTGTGCCTAGTGCAGGTTGAAGGGGTATTCTAATCCGGAAATAACTAAGCGTTGTACTTGGTTAACCCCTCCAGTCCTTTATAGAATGAATGGAGCTGTAGCTTGCATGGTCTACCGCTGCTCCATTAATACTGGGGCCACATCATCAGATTCCTACTGATCAGATACTTATCCTCTATCCTGTGGTAGAGTATACTTTATACCTTGGCACAACCTCTGTAAATGCTTGTGCCCTGCACTGCCCCTCATACCCCGGTAATTACTATTGATGGCATAAAAAAAAAGGGGGGGGGGGGGGGTGTTATTGTGCAAAAGTAGTAAAATGTAAAAACAAAACTATATGTATTTGGTATCACTGTAATCCTACTGACCCAGAGAATAAAGTTATGATATTATTTATGCTGAAAAATGAATGCTACAAAATTAATAATGTAAAAACTCAGTTTTTTCCATCCTCCCAGAAAGAGTTAATAAAAGTTAATTGATAAGTTATGCATACCCCAAAATGGATCCATTAAACTACAGCCTCTCCCGCAAATAACTCCTACAGCTACATGGGCGGAAATATAAAAGTAATAGCTCTTGGAAGGCGACGATGAAAAACGTCGCTTGGTTATTAAGGCTCAAAAGAGGCCGGCCTCTAAGGGGTTTCCAGAAGTAGATATTGATCAGGATAGGTCATTAATATCTGAATATGGGGGTCTGACATAGAAGAAGAAGAAGAAGCGCAAAACAGAAGAGCTTATGTAGTCTGCAATGGTCTTTCCTTCATGTAAGCTGTGGGAGCGACTACCAGGCGGCAGCAGCGAGTGACGTCATCAGATCCAGCAAACAGCAAGGCTAAATATTCCCTCCTCCTTTTTAGGTTTTGCTCAGAGGACTAGAAGGCGCTTTCCCTCCACGTTCTCACATCCGCTGTATTCAGACCAGCTCCGTTTGTTTAAAGGTGAGCACAGCAGTATTACTGTCTATATTTCTCCGAGGACATTTCACATGTCATATGTAATCATGGAAATCATACATGTAGTTTAGGACTCGTGCACACGGCCGTGCCCGTATTGTGGCACGCAAACAGCAGGTCCGCAGTACACGGGCATCGGCCATGTGCACCCCGCATCACAGATGCAGAGCCATTCATATGAATGCGTATGCAATCCGGAAGGTCGGTGTGGAATGTAGGCCTGGAACCCCACCTAGTGCTTCTGTGCGGTTTCTGTCTGTGCCTCTGCATTGCAGAAAAGTAGGGCATGCACTATTTTGCGGTGCGGACCGCCTGATGCGGATCGTGGACCCCATTCAAGTGATTGGGTCCGCGTCCACATGCGGTGGCCCTACGCTTGGTGCCCGTGCATTGTGGACCGCAATTTGCGGGCCCGCCCGTGTGCATGAGGCCTTACTGGCAGGAGGTGAATCGGAAGCCGGTGACCTGGTAGAGAACCTTCAGGAAGATTGTGCCAAATACCATTTTGTAAACCAGGAATTTCCTAATTGGATTCCGATTAACCTTTTCAGATTCCACATTACTTTGCCTTTTAGTTCAAGTGCCGGATTATCAGGTTAATGGAATTTAGTGATTGCCAGAATCAGGGGTGAGGTTTCACCTTCTGTAAGGATGTGGGGAGTTTGCCTTGTGAAGACTATAGCCCGATATATGACGGTAACTCCGGGGCAAAATGCTGTTCGTTCACGGCGCTGGCTGTGTCACAACCGGCACTGCTGGGGTCAGAGGTAACTCTGTGGTCTGATAAAGGGATGGGGGCCTTATTTGTCATCTTATTGGCCTGCCTCCCCAGACACGATTGCAGGATGCCTATGAGTTGCCAAGGCAGCATGGGCCCCCATATCTGCCATGTTAAGGGCCTTACTTAGTGGTTATCTGGCGGTGTAAATGTACTGCCGATTACCTGATGAATGAGCGATATGCTTGTTCATTTGGTAATTGGATCGTTAGTGCAGCACAAAAATCCTTGTTTCCCAGTGGCAGATGGTGCTGTGTAAACATCATCTGCTGCTGGGAAACAACCAGACAGTATGGGGAAGAGCGATGGCATTAGCGATCATTCCTCCCCATACTTCTACATCGGTCTCCTCCGCTAGCGATCAGCAGATTCCTTCCTGACAATCTGCTTGTACATCGTCCTAAAGTATGCCTTTGGACCCTGCAGCAGAGTATTGTGTAAGGGTACTTTCACACTTGCGTTTTTCTTTTCCGGCATAGAGTTCCGTCACAGGGCCTCTATACCGGAAAAGAACTGATCAGGCATATCCCCATGCATTCTGAATAGAGAGTAATCTGTTCACTTTGCATCAGGATGTCTTCAGTTCAGTCGTTTTGACTGATCAGGCAAAAGAGAAAACCGTAGCATGCTACGGTTTTATCTCCAGCGAAAAAAACTGAACACTTGCCTGAATGCCGGATCCGGCATTTTTTCCCATAGGAATGTATTAGTGCCGGATCCGGCATTCAGAATACCGGAATGCTGGATCCGTCCTTCCGTTCTGCGCATGCGCAGACTGAAAAAAATAAATGTCGGATCCGTTTTTTGCCGGATGACACCGGAAAGACTGCATTTCAATGCATTTTTTCGACTGATCAGGCATTTTTTCGACTGATCAGGATCCTGATCAGTCTTACTAATGACATCAGTTAGCATACATTTTGCCTGATCTGGCGGGCAGTTTCGGCGACGGAACTGCTTGCCGGATCTCTCTGCCGCAAGTGTGAAAGTAGCCTAAGCCATCAAACAATCCCATTAAGGGAGAAAAAAAAATAGGGTTTAAATAAAATGTAATCAATAAAAACTACAAATTCTGAAAATTAAAATAAAAAAATAGGTATTTGTTATGTAACAGAAATGTAATGTTTATTAATGACTTTAAAACACTTTTTCTCGCCCATTTTCCTTGGGGGACACAGACCTTGGGTATAGCTCAGCTCCCTAGGAGGCGTGACACTAAGTAAAACTGTTAAGCCCCTCCTCCATCAGCTATACCCTCAGCCTGGAGATAGAGGCTACCAGTTTTAGCTTAGTGTCCAAGGAGGCAAGACACTCCCTGCTACTGCAGGGCTGTTTTCTCCTTGATATTTTATTTTTCTAATTTTGTTATTTTACTTTTTCCTAGGGATACCAGAGACGCATGGACCTCTCTGCTCTCCCGGGGTTGAGCTGCGCCAGTGCCAATTTATCTGCACTGCTGCCTCCCCCACAGAAGCAATAGGAGGATCTGGGCAGCAATGGCTCCCCTACATCCCGCCAGCTAGGGGGTCGCCCGCACGCCAAGCCCCTCTACCAGCTTCCTGCCACTGCGGTGCCAGTGGCTGAAGGGGCGACCCTGCTGGAAGGAACTGAGGGTGAAGACGTCGTTCGGTGAGATGGCTATTCCAGCCCATACCCCGTCCCTATTTGCAGCACCTACCCCTCTGGGTAAGGGGGGCACCCGTGGTCGCTTATTCTGAGCGCTCAAGCAGACCCTCCCCAGCTCCCCTCAGGTTATCCTCAGCAGGGGGGCCGCCTTCCTCCACGCCGTTCCCCCCACGCTGCTTTCTTCAGCCCGGCATTCTCTCTCCCTCTCTCCCTTCCCGCCGCCGCCCGCTCCGTTCCGATCGGGGGGCGGGGCTTATGCCCGACATGGGCAGATCGCGGTGGAGCTTGTTTCTCGGCGAAACAGGGGACTTGGTGGCAGAGGGTCACCCACCTGGGCAAATCGCCGCACTCCAGGGGCCTGCGGGCCCTTTATTTTCTGGCATCTGGCTTCTTCTTAGCCCTGAGAGCATTTTCGGCAGCAGGGGGCGTGGCTTACGCGCGCGCGTCCTGTTGGGGGCGGAGCAAGCGCTGGAGGGGGCGGAGCTTGTTTTCCCCGCGATTCTGCTGAGATTTCCCGCGCTTCCTCACTCCTGACAGGAAGCTGAGACACGGTGGGGGACTCTAAACTCCTGTGTACATCGCTCGGCTTCTGTGGGCGCTATCTGCTGGCTCACTGCTGTTGCTGCTCTCTGCTGCTGCTGATCTGCTCCATCTCTACTCCTGACGTTCTTCTGAGGCACTGGTAGGACAGTTAACCCTCTCCTAACCCTCCTGGCCATAGCTGCTATAACCCTTTGTGGTCTCTGTATTAGAGTACAACCACCTTTCAGCATGTCAGATCCCACGGGTGCCCCCAAACCCTGGTACCATGCCTGTACCGCCTGTAAGGAACTTTTTCCGCGTGGACAATCTGAGCCGCATTGCCTTGCATGTCAGGCCCCGATGCAGGGCCCGCTTCCCGCTGCGACCCCCGGTGCCTCTGAACCCCCTGACTGGGCTAGGTCTCTGTCTCAGGCAGTGGAAAGCCTTACACACGTAGTGGGCCGTCTCGTGGATAGACCGCCTCTCCCGCAGGCTGCCACAATCCCTGTCGCACCCGCTGGGACTACCGTTTCTGCCGCCCCCACTGGTTCCCTGCCTCCCAGCGAATCTTCCAGGGCCCGGCATACTCAGAAACGTTCAAGGGTTGAGCGCACATCTTCTCCAGATGCTTCGCTCTCTCCGCCATGCGTGCGAGCTCAGTCGAGTCTATCCTCTCAAAGGGATACGCTTTCTGAGGGAGAACTGGCGGATTCGGACGTGGACATGGACTCAGAGCTTCCGTCCAAATTGGCGTCCGCGGTGGGGCATCTTATCGCTAGCATCCGTGATACCTTTCAGATACACGATGACCCCCCCAGCTCCGAACAGGCCGGCGTGTCCTTTCTCCGCCCCAGACAGGCCTCCAAGGTTTTTCCCATACACGCTGATTTTTCTTCTGTGGTATCCAAGGCTTGGACCCGGCCTAACGTCCGCTTTATTACACCCAAAAAGCTGGACATTTGCTATCCCTTTCCAGCGGATTCTGTGACCACGTGGACATCCCCGCCTAAGGTTGATCCTCCCGTGGCTCGCCTGTCAAAAAGCACTACTATTCCGGTACAGGACGGATCTTCCCTCCAGTCTGTTGAGGACCGTCGTACGGAATCCCTCTCCAAGGCCATATTTACTGCCTCTGGTTCGGCCCTTAGACCGGTCTTTGCCTCCGCCTGGGTTGGTAAAGCGGTCTCTGAATGGGGTTTGCAACTGGAACGGGAGTTAGGGTCGGACGTCCCTGTTCAGGACCTCCGCTCCTTAGCCCAACTAATTGTTCAGGCCGGAAAATTCGTCTGTGAGGCCTCCCTTGATGCGGGTGCCCTCATTGCCCGTTCCTCTGCCCTGGCAGTTTCTGTCAGGAGGGAACTCTGGCTGAAGGTTTGGGCGGCGGACGCCGCTTCCAAACGCTCTTTGGCCGGCCTACCATTTACGGGTTCCCGCCTGTTCGGGACCCGTCTGGACGAACTTATATCAGAGGCCACGGGTGGGAAGAGTACTCTCCTCCCCCAGTCCAGGCCAAAGGGCGCCCCCCGTGGTCGCGCTGGTTCGTCCCGGTTTCGGTCCTTTCGCAAGACCACCGGGTCTAGACCCGCGGCCAGTTCTTCTTCCTCTGGCCCAGTCCAAGATAGGCGCAAGAAGCCGTTTTTTTCGGACGCAACCTACCTGGCGCAAGTCCCAGCCTGCACGGGACTTCAGCCCTCTGCCTGAAGGTGCGCCCCCACCCACCCGGGTGGGGGGCCGCCTTCTCCTGTTCAGGAACGTATGGCGGGCCCACATCTCAGACGCATGGGCGCTCGAGATTGTATCTTGCGGATACAAGATCGAATTTGCGTCCATTCCGCCAGACCGTTTCTTCCGATCCCGTCCTCCGCGGGATCCCGTACGAGCGGCCGCCTTCTTCGCGGCTATTCGCTCTCTAATGGACAAGGGTGTCGTCGCCCCCGTGCCTCCGACGGAAAGGTTCAGGGGGTTCTACTCGAACCTCTTTGTGGTTCCCAAGAAGGAAGGCTCAGTGCGACCGATCTTGGACCTAAAACGCCTGAACCGTTTTCTCCGACTACAGAGATTCCGGATGGAGTCTCTCAGGTCCGCAGTGGCCTCCCTGGAAAGAGGGGATTTCATGGTTTCGATCGACATTCAGGATGCATACCTCCACGTTCCGGTTGCTCCATGTCATCACCGCTTCCTGCGCTTCGCGGTGGGGGACGATCACTTCCAATTCGTCGCCCTTCCCTTGGTCTGGCGACGGCTCCTCGGGTGTTCACCAAGGTCCTGGCCCCTGTCTTGGCCCTTCTACGTTCAAGAAGTGTTTTTCTTCTCCCATACTTGGACGACATCCTGGTCAAGGCACCCTCCTTCTCTCAGGCATCCGGCAGTGTGGACCTCACCCTGGAGACCCTGACGCGGTTCGGTTGGGTTATCAACCACCCCAAGTCTTCCCTTATCCCCTCCAGACGGCTGATCTTCCTGGGGATGCTCCTGGATACAGAGTTGGCGGAGGTCCGCCTCCCGTCGGACAAGCGTCTGGCCCTTCGCGGGTCGGTTCACAGTCTCCTCCGTCATCGCCGCCCTTCCCTCAGATCCAGCATGCGGTTGTTGGGAAAGATGGTTGCCTGTTTCGAAGCGGTGCCGTTCGCACAATTCCGATCCCGCACCTTTCAGAGGGCAATTCTGTCGGCCTGGGACAAATCACCGGGGAGTCTGGACAGGACCTTTCTTCTGCCTCCCCTGGCTCGGGCTTCCCTCAGCTGGTGGTTGCATATCCCTCTAAGGGGGAAGTCCTTCCTCCCACTGAACTGGCTGGTGATTACCACCGATGCCAGCTTACGGGGGTGGGGGGGGGGGTTTCCCTCCCCGGTCCGTCCAGGGCGTTTGGTCTCTATCGGAGTCCAGACTTCCAATCAATATTCTGGAACTGAGGGCGATTTTTCTGTCCCTCAGACACTGGACCCATCTACTGAAGGGCCACCCTGTTCGGATCCAATCGGACAATGCCACGGCTGTGGCATACATAAACCATCAGGGAGGCACTCGCAGCGATGCAAGAGGTGTCCCTCATTCTCCTCTGGGCGGAGACGCACGTGCCGGCCTTATCTGCGATTTACATCCCGGGGGTGGACAACTGGGCGGCGGATTTCCTCAGCCGGTCCACCATCGACCCGGGAGAATGGTCCCTGCACCCAGAGGTGTTCGAAGCCCTTTGTCTTCGCTGGGGTCGCCCCGACGTGGACCTCATGGCTTCCAAATTCAACCACAAGGTCCCCCTATACCTGGCCAGGGCACGGGACCCGAAGGCATACGGCGCCGACGCGCTCGTCCTTCCGTGGCGCGAATTCTCCCTTCTGTACGTCTTTCCTCCTTTTCCCCTCCTGCCACGGGTTCTTCGGAGGATCGCGGCAGAGGGCGTTCCCGCGATTTTAATCGCCCCGGATTGGCCCCGCCGGTCTTGGTACGCCGACCTAATGTTGCTGTTGGCAGACGCACCGTGGCCACTGCCCTCCAGGGAAGACCTTCTCTCTCAGGGACCGATCTTCCACGAGCATTTAGGCTCGCTACGTTTGACGGCGTGGCTATTGAGACCGCCGTCTTAACGCGACGGGGTTTCTCCGCGGACGTAATCCGCACCATGATCCGTGCTCGTAAGCCTGTATCCTCTAGGATCTACTATCGGGTTTGGAGGTCCTATCTGGGGTTCTGTGAGTCCCGGAGCATCCCTCCTCTCCGATTCTCCCTTCCCACACTCCTGTCCTTCCTCCAGTCGGGTCTGGACCTGGGGCTGAGCCTCAGTTCTCTGAAGGGACAGATTTCGGCGCTGTCTATTCTTCTCCAGCGTCCCCTGGCCCCTCTAGGGCCCATTAAGACCTTCTTACAAGGGGTGGCTCACTCTGTTCCGCCGTACCGCCCTCCAGTTCCTTCCTGGGACCTGAATGTGGTGCTCTCGGCGCTCCAATCCGCCCCCTTCGAGCCTTTACGGGAAGTCTCCCTTCGTCTTCTGTCCTGCAAGGTCATCTTTCTTGTGGCCATCACGTCTCTCCGACGGGTGTCGGAGTTAGCGGCTCTTTCTTGCTCCGACCCTTTCCTGGTCTTCCACCAGGATAAGGTTGTGCTTCGGCCTGTCCCGACCTTCCTGCCAAAGGTGGTTTCCGCCTTTCACATCAATGAGGACATCGTCCTTCCGTCGCTCTGTCCCTCTCCTTCCCACCCCAGAGAACGGGAACTGCACCGTCTGGATGTGGTCAGGGCGTTGAGGATTTACTTGGAGGTCACCGGATCCTTTCGGCGCACGGACTCCCTGTTTTTGGTTCCGGAGGGTTCGCGCAAGGGTTTGGCGGTCTCCAAGGTGGCTATTGCCCGTTTCATTAAACTGGCGGTGTCTGAGGCTTATCGAGCCCAGGGCAGAGCTCCGCCTTTCGGCATCACTGCTCATTCCACCAGAGCAGTCGGTGCTTCCTGGGCGCAGAGGCATCGGGCCTCGGCTGAACAGTTGTGCAAGGCAGCCACTTGGTCCTCTCTGCACACTTTCACAAAGTTCTATAGAGTGCATACGCATGCATCAGCGGATGCTGCTTTGGGCCGCCTGGTTTTGCAGGCAGCGGTTTCCTGATGCTCTGGTGGTGTTCCGCCTTGGGTTTGTGGTCCCTCCCTTCTTGGACTGCTCTTGAACGTCCCAAGGTCTGTGTCCCCCAAGGAAAATGGGCGAGAAAAGGAGATTTTTGTATAACTTACCAGTTAAATCTCTTTCTCGCTCTTCCTTGGGGGACACAGCACCCACCCTTCTGTGTTTGGTTACAGGGTTATGGTTTGGCGCCCCGTTGGGTTGCTGGTTGGTTGTTCCTGTTATTGGTTGTTTTCCTTTCACTACTTGGACACGCAACTGGTAGCCTCTATCTCCAGGCTGAGGGTATAGCTGATGGAGGAGGGGCTTAACAGTTTTACTTAGTGTCACGCCTCCTAGGGAGCTGAGCTATACCCAAGGTCTGTGTCCCCCAAGGAAGAGCGAGAAAGAGATTTAACTGGTAAGTTATACAAAAATCTCCTTTTTTTTTTTTTTGCCTAGAACCGTGCAGCACGTGTTCGTGTGGGTAAAGGAGACAAGCCGGTGACCTATGAAGAGGTACATCCCCCCCATTACATCGCCCATAGGAAAGGGTGGCTTTCTCAACACACAAGTAAGAGCTTTATACCATGCATCATACTTATCCATGTTGAAAATTCTTACTACGTGGTGGCGGGAGGTTTTCCTCCCTAAGATTCCCCCATGCAGACGGCATTTTTTTGAAGCATCAGGAATGACAGAATGGACCTGCACTTGTAGGGGAAGTCCGGCTAAGATGGTTCCCAACCAATAAGTTGTATCCCTGATGAAGACACAGGAGGAGGGGGTTACATTTGCTTATAGCCAGCTGCAATCTGACTGGCTGCTATGGGCAACTTCACCAAGAGTCATTTCATCCATGCCATGTAACAGCCGTGACCCAGAACAAGAACTTCTTCCTAGAAGCGAGTGGTAGTTTGAGTTATCGGAGCATTTTAAAAAAAATTTCAAAGGGGTTCTCCATGAATTCATAAAACGTTTACAGTTTGCACAAGAGCACCTGGATGTTCCACAACAGTACTGGCAAAATACTCTGTGGACAGATGAAACCAAAGTTGAGTTGTTTGAAATTACTGAAAATTGTTAAAGGCTATGTACACCTTAAGGGTCATTTTTTATGATTGCATTTGACTCATTTTCGGCTTTTTTCAGTTGATCTTTATTAGAAATATTCAGCAGCTCTGTCATAAAGGGTTAAGCTCTGCTTAGCTGTGAGAATTGTGTGACTTTGTGAAAAATGGCTCAAAAACACTTATTTAAGCCACATTCATATCTCTAAGATTAGAGTAGTGTTGAGATAAAAAAAAAATAAGCAGCCCTCAGCTGAGCTGCCTGATGGAACACAGTAAAAATACAAAGCCTGCTAGTAAAGGATCTCAAAGCTGTACAGAGAAAGGTGCTCAACATTTTTAATGAAGACTAATTGGATTTGATTTTTTAGCTCAAAATGAGTACAATGCCTCCAAAGGTGTCTGCAGCCGTTAAATATTACTTTTCTTAATTTTTTTACGTTTCTTTAGTTGTAAATGGCTTGCTTTGTCTAGGGAGCAATTGTTAGGCCGCCATCCTATTAGTCCAAACAAAACCCGTCCTAATCACACAGCAGAACAAGTTACTTCACAAGTAAAGAGCTGCCTCATCCTCCTCTTCTACTTGTCAGGGATTATTATGATGAATACAGCTGATAAGATCTTCAGCTGAATCTCCGTAGGAATGGAGTTCATGAGGAGACATGAAGTACAGAGAGGATGGACAGGACAGACACTGGTGATGTGGGGCGGTGGTAATGGAGACTGCATATAATAGCTGCTACTAATTGGCCACTTCCCCACCTCCTCTCTGTACTTTGTCTCCTCATGAACTCCATTTCTACAGAGATTCACCTGAAGATCATATTAAACTGTATTCAGTATCATAATCCCTGACAAGTAGAGCAGAGAGGAGGATGAGGCAGCTCTTTAGCTCAGTGTTCTGAAGTAACTTGTCCTGCTGTGTGATGAGGACAGGTTTTGGGTGTACTAATAGGACGGCGGCCATTTTATATCCCCTGGTGATTGCTCCCTATACAAAACGAGCCATTATAAGTAATACAAAATATTTGGGAATATATTTAGAATAAAGTACGGTAATATTTAAGTATTTTCAGTCACTTTGTTTTCTTAATTCCCGGAGAACCCCTTTATCGGAAGATCTTTGCTGTTTGTGCTGCTGTGAATGTTTTCCCTCACAGACATAGCACAGTGCATCCTTGTGGTTATATTATCACTTTGCAAAATATTTGAATTGGGAGACAAGTAATAAACTCAAACTCTTGTGTTGACTGATCCTGCCACTCTGCTGAATAGGACTGAGCTGCATGCAGTACCTGGCACAGCCACAGCTGAGGTTCTGTCTGTGGAAACAATTAGGGTATGTTCACATGCCGCATTTTTTAGTGCGAAATCTGTGCAGTTTTTTTCCCCCCAACACAATTTTAAACTTAGAAAAAAAAAACTAAATTTATTTAAAGCTTTGCGTTAATTTCAGTTTGTGTGGATTCGGCCTAAGTTTCCGCCAATGTTTTCAAGCATTTTTTAAGCTGAAACATCCCAAATTCAGAGCCAAAAAACTGGCCCTAGGGGGAACGCACCGCTTGTTGGAAAGCTTATTCTGCTGCTCCACCCCCAATCAACTGATATCCTATCCTAAAGTACCTGCCGCCTGATGTGGATGGCACTGTTTGGGGGGGGGGGGGGGGGGTCTGTGGATGGCACTGTTTGGGGGGGGGGGGGTCTGTGGATGGCACTGTTTGGGGGGGGGGGGGGTCTGTGGATGGCACTGTTTGGGGGGGGGGGTCTGTGGATGGCACTGTTTGGGGGGGGTCTGTGGATGGCACTGTTGGGGGGGGGGGGTCTGTGGATGGCACTGTTGGGGGGGGGGGGTCTGTGGATGGCACTGTTGGGGGGGGGGGGGGTCTGTGGATGGCACTGTTGGGGGGGGGGGGGGTCGTCTGTGGATGGCACTGTTTGGGGGAGGTCTGTGGATGGCACTGTTTGGGGGGGGGGGGGGTGTCTGTGTGTAGATCCCCCCCCCCCCCATAGCGGTGCCATCCACAGATCCCCCTCCTTATAACAGTACCATCCACAGATCCCAGTCAGTTCCCTGGACTGGGGAAGATAGTCTTGAAGACAGGGAGGGCTGGGCATTCAGGCGTAGTCTTATACGGTGAGTATAGCCCAAACCCTATATTTTAAATTGAAAAGTTGGGGGGCCGTCTTATATGAGGGAAAATACGGTAGTTTTCCTTGTAGCTATCACTTTCATCAGACGGGTGTCTGAGTTGGTGGCGCCCTCTTGTAGAGAACCCTTCCTGGTTCTTCATAAGGATAAAGCTGTTCTCCGGCCCGTTCCTTCCTTTCTCCCGAAGGTGGTCTCTGACTTAGATATCAATGAAGAAATTGTCCTTCACACCCTAGGGAAAGGGAGTTACACCATTTGGATGTTGTCAGGACTCTGAAGATTTATTTAGCAGCCTCCGGTCCCTTTCCTGCGTACGGACTCCCTTTTTGTCATTCCGGAGGGTCCTCTCGCAAGGGATTGGCAGCCTCCAAGGTGGCAATCGCACGTTGGATTCGGTCTGCAATTGCGGAGGCATACCGCACCGGGGCAGGGTTCCGCCCTTAGGTGTCACGGCTCACTCCACCAGAGAAGTGGGCGCATCTTGGGCTAGGAGGAATCGCGCTTTAGCCGCGCAGTTGTGTAAGGTGGCTACTTGGTCCTCGTTACACACATTCACAAAATGCCAGGTGCATACTTGGCATCGGCGGACCATGGTCTTGCAGGTGGCAGTTTCTTAGATGCCCGCAGGGACTCTTGCTTCCATGGGTCTGTGTGGTTTTTTTTTTCCCCTCCCTGTGGACTGCTTTTGGACGTCCCATGGTTCCTGTGTCCCCCAATGAATATGGGCAACAAAACAAGATTTTTGTAAAACTTACCAGTAAAATCTCTCTCGCTCTTCATTAGGGAACACAGCACCCACCCAGTATTGTTGTTCGGCCACAGTAGTGGCAGTTGCTGGTTGGAACCCCGTTGGGTCCTTGGCATTGTTGGTTTTCTACGCGTTTTTCTTGGTTGGCTTGCTTCTGCTACTGCTTGTACACAAACTGAAGCTCTCGTCTCTGTGTGGTTAAATAAAACCACACAGAGCTATGGGACGGGTATATTGCGGACATGCCAGCGGAGATCTATCCCGGCATGTCCGCAGCTCTATAGGGTAAAACTAGGTGACAGATTCCCTTTAAGTCGCCTCTGGTGTTTTTTGGAGGGGACATATTATTACTTGTTCAGACATTCTAAAAAGAAAAGCTTTATGGAGATTAGCCATGTATTCTGGTGAAGCTAACCCATCTCAGAGGTTCTACAGCAGCTGGGGTGCGGTCTGTAGTAGCAGAGAATTGTATACCGTATACTGCAACGCCACCTTTTCAGTTGTCATTGACGTGACGTGACGGATCCGCTCTTCTGCAGCAGAGCTTAATTTCCGCTCCTGTGCTGGGAGGCCTAAGCTTCAGTTAATAGGGAGGTATCCAGTTTAAGGTCTCACTAGGGTTGTTGCGGGTATCGAAATTTCGATACCCAATTGATACGATACCGGGATTTCCAATTATTTTTTTTTCCTATACTGGGCTGCGCAGTCTAGTATCACAGAACATGAGCGTGCTGCTGTCAGCGCGCTCATGTTCCCTCAGCAGCACAGGGGAGAAGGAAGCAGTCTCTGTCCCCCCGTGCCGCGCTGCCAATAAAGAGAAAGGGGTGGGAGCACTGCGCCACCAATGATAGGAGGACCCTTCATGGGTACGGACTTTAAGTAGCAGGCTACATAGAGCGGCGCCCAGGGATCTCCCTGCACTTAATATTATTCCTGGGCGCCGCTCCGTTCGCCCGCTGTGGCCCTGTTACCGTCTCCTGCTTCGTATGCTAATTACTACTATCGGAGCAATGGGGAGGGGACATCAGCTTCTCTCCTGGGTGCTCCTGTCCAATCGCAGCGCAGAACATCACAGCCAAGGAGAAGGAACGCCCAGCAGAGAAACTGATGTCTCCTCCCATGGTAGTAATTAGCATATGGAGAAGGAGACGGTAACAGGGACACAGTGGGCGAACGGAGCGGCGCCGAGGTATAATAGTAAGTGCAGTGCAGCACCTGAGGGGTTAACTGCCGCTGATCTGCTGACGGCACCCGCCTCCTGTATTAAAGGTTAATTACGGTATCATTGGTGGCGCAGTGCGCCTGCTCCCCTCAACCCCCCAAGTATTAAAATAATTGGTGGCAGTGGCCACTGGGTCCCCTCCCCTTCTCAGTGTAAGCCTGGGGCTCAGATCGTTACCATGGCAGCCAGGATGCTACTGAAGCCCTGGCTGCCATAGTCTGCTCTATTAGGGTGAATAGGACAAGATATTAAAAGATCCCAGGTTCTAGCCCCTAAGGGGGGAAAATAGTTATTAAATAAAAAGTAAAAAAAAAAAAAGTTAAAAACCCACACAAATATTAAAGAGGACCTTTCACCGATCCTGACATTGTGAACTAAGTATGCAGACATGGAGAGCGGCGCCCGGAGATCTCACTGCACTTACTATTATACCTAGGCGCCGCTCCGTTCTCCCGCTATGCCCTCCGGTATCTCCAGCCACTAAGTTATAGTAGGCGGAGTCTGCCCTTGTTCTGCTGTAGTGCTTGCCTATCGCATCGCAGAGCTCACAGCCTGGGAGAAAATAACCCCCCAGGATGTGAGCTCTCCGCTGCGATTGGCCAGCGCTACAGTAGAACAAGGGCAGACTCCGCCTACTATAACTTAGTGACCGAAATCTCTGCCTACTATAACTTAGTGGCCGGAGATACCGGAGGGCATAGCGGGAGAACGGAGCGGCGCCTAGGAATAATAGTAAGTGCAGTGAGGGCACCGCTCTCCATGTCTGTATTCTTAGTTCACAGTGTCAAAATCGGTGAAAGGTCCTCTTTAAGTATAAATCTCTCCCAATTTTACATATAAAATACATAAACATATCACATATCGCCACGTCTGAAAAGTCCAAAATATTTTTTTAAAAAATCTGTGGTGAACGCCGTAACAGAAAAAAAAAGGGCTCTATTTGCCCTTTTTTTTTTTTTTTTTTATGCGGAATGCACGTGGCTTTTTTGGGGTGTTAGCTTTTTCACATGGTATCGAGTATCGCAATACTTTTTTATGGTATTGAAATCGAATAAAAAATTTGGTATCGCAACAACTCTAGGTCTCACAATGGTCCTTTGTACATGGTGAAAATATCCATTGACGTCTGCTACACAGATATTACGGGTGACTTGGAATAGTCTTTTTTGTATAATGGTCCCATATCGTGCTGCTCTGTGTCGGTATGTAAGCGATCACTTCCGAGCAGTGGTGAGATCTAAGTATATTGTTTTGTATATAAGAAGCTTTAGGCTATTTCTCTGCTCATGATAGTCTCTACTTGTCCTTTCAGGTAACCTAGATAGTGAAGAAGGGGCTGCAGAGCGCACCATAGAGGATGTCTACATCCGCAGATTTATGTATGGCACATTCCATGGCTGCCTGGCCAATGAAGTGGTGATCAAGCGCCGGGCCAACCTCATTGTCATATGTGCCATACTAATCCGCAAGATGCCTGCTCAGAAGTATTACTTTCTGACCGGCTACACTGAAGAATTGCTCTCCTACCTGTACAAATGTCCTGTGAAGCTGGAACTGCAAACCGTGGCCGAAAAAATAATTTATAAGTACATCTGAGGTCTGGAGCGCTCGTCGCATGTGGCCAACCGCTATACCACAGGACCAGCTGTTCTGTATGGAAGCGGACTGCCCCCGACTGTGATTTCACGGGTTGTCATCCAGAGATTTTGTACAATAGTAGAAAATAAACTTGTATATAACCGGGATATCAAATATAGTTTAGCATTTGTGTAAGAGCAGCTTACATTTCACAAATTGTTCTGAAAAGGAGGCAGATTTAAAGGAATTGTCCACCGCCTTGAAATCATATGCTCTATATTTGCGGGTGTTCATGAGAACAAAGCAGGGAAACCTTCCCTGAAGTTTCTGTTTGGGAAAGGTGTCCATGCTTTGTTCTTGGCACAGTTTCTATCTATATTAGTGTTTGTCATCATTGCTGGAGCCAAGTTCTCCCTACTGAAGCCATTAAGTATTGTCCAGAGTTTGCCCGGGTGCGACATAGAAACAATCAGTGCCTTCTGCTGCTAGATCTTTCCCAGGTTGCGTCCAGTAGATCACACCAGAACCTGTCTGAGCCACTGGTTGAATTTCATGGTAAAAGTTTTAAGAATTACCTCATTTTATCTCAAAATCCGTCTCCAGGACTTTGTGCATATTTTAAAATGTTCCACTAAGGGAGTCAATTATTTTGTTATATAAAAAAATTGCAGCATAGAATACCTCCCCAGCAAATACCAATGTGCAGAAAACCACCCCAGCAGCGCCAAACAAATACCACAGTGGGGCACTAAGCAAATACCACCGTGCAGCACAGAATACCTCCTCCCCAGCGGCACTAAGCAAATACCACCGTGCAGCACAGAATACCTCCTCCCCAGCGGCACCAAACAAATACCACCGTGCAGCACAGAATACCTCCTCCCCAGCGGCACTAAGCAAATACCACCGTGCAGCACAGAATACCTCCTCCCCAGCGGCACTAAGCAAATACCACCGTGCAGCACAGAATACCTCCTCCCCAGTGGCACTAAGCAAATACCACCGTGCAGCACAGAATACCTCCTCCCCAGCGGCACTAAGCAAATACCACCGTGCAGCACAGAATACCTCCTCCCCAGTGGCACTAAGCAAATACCACCGTGCAGCACAGAATACCTCCTCCCCAGCGGCACCAAACAAATACCACCGTGCAGCACAGAATACCTCCTCCCCAGCGGCACTAAGCAAATACCACCGTGCAGCACAGAATACCTCCTCCCCAGCGGCACTAAGCAAATACCACCGTGCAGCACAGAATACCTCCTCCCCAGTGGCACTAAGCAAATACCACCGTGCAGCACAGAATACCTCCTCCCCAGCGGCACCAAACAAATACCACAGTGCAGCACAGAATACCTCCTCCCCAGGGGCACTAAGCAAATACCACCGTGCAGCACAGAATACCTCCTCCCCAGCGGCACCAAACAAATACCACAGTGCAGCACAGAATACCTCCTCCCCAGGGGCACTAAGCAAATACCACAGTGCAGCACAGAATACCTCCTCCCCAGGGGCACTAAGCAAATACCACAGTGCAGCACAGAATACCTCCTCCCCAGTGGCACTAAGCAAATACCACCGTGCAGCACAGAATACCTCCTCCCCAGGGGCACTAAGCAAATACCACAGTGCAGCACAGAATACCTCCTCCCCAGCGGCACCAAACAAATACCACCGTGCAGCACAGAATACCTCCTCCCCAGCGGCTGCAAATACCACCACAGTGATGATGCTGCTGAATATTAGAGGTAATGTAATAATAATGATTATGTTACATAACCCTAAAAATGATTTAAAGGGGTTGTCTCAGGAAAAATATTCTACAGCACCTGGTTCTGAATACTTCTGTAATCAAAGATTTAGCATAGCAGGTGGCGCTATACAGATATTGAATAACTCAGTGGCTGTTTTTTCTCCCTTATTTCTTTGGCTCGCTGAGATGGCCACACATGCTCAGTTTCATCCTTCAACTGCCTCCTGAGCTGTGGTACAGCTGAGAAAACCCTCCTGAGCTGCAGCAGAAAGGACACTCCCCTTGAGCTATCAGCTAGTATTTCTGTTAACCTCTTCATATGTACAGTACAGACCAAAAGTTTGGACACACCGTCTCATTCAAAGAGTTTTCTTTATTTTCATGACTATGAAAATTGTAGATTCACACTGAAGGCATCAAAACTATGAATTAACACATGTAGAATTATATACATAACAAAAAAGTGTGAAACAACTGAAAATAGGTCATATTCTAGGTTCTTCAAAGTAGCCACCTTTTGCTTTGATTACTGCTTTGCACACTCTTGGCATTCTCTTGATGAGCTTCAAGAGGTAGTCACCTGAAATGGTTTTCACTTCACAGGTGTGCCCTGTCAGGTTTAATAAGGCTACATTCACACGTCAGTATTTTCCTATATCCCGTTTTTTGCGGATCCGTTGTTCCTGAAAATGTTTCCGTATGTCATCCGTTTTTTGCGGATCCGCAAAAAACGGAAACATGTATAAAGTTCAATAATCAAATAAAGTTGTTTGGATTTCTTTGAAAAAAAATTGAAAAAAAAAAAAATTTGTTATGTGTTTCCAGGAACGGATTCCACATAAAACGGATGACATACGGAATGACATCCGAATGTCTTCCGTTTTTTTGCGGATCCATTGACTTTGTATTGTACCAGGATCCGAATTTTGCGGACAAGAATAGGACATGTTTTATATTTAAACGGACATGCGGAACGGAACAACGGAAACGGACAGCACACATTGTGCTTAGAGATGAAAATCGGGCGGCACTGCGGTGTGGGTGCACGACCCGTGGGTGTCCCCCAGATACTTTATATGAAGAAAAGGTCGGCACTCCTTCTGGTATGATTCTCAATATTTTATTCGCCACTTTTGGATAGAAGTGCCTTTCTCAAACTCATGCAAATGGCAATGAAATGAATATCAAGACATGTTTAAATAGCCCAAGACAGCTAAAAAGGGCCCCTGACAAATGACATTTCCACTGTTAGGAAGGGCACCTTTTCTTGTTTAAGCTGCATCCACTGCTCCAGCATAATAAAAGGCCCTTATATCTCACATCCGCATAGTGGGGAACAAATTCCCGTAAAGGGCCACTTCACATGTAACAGTTCCTTCATTATATATCTATTGAAATGTCCATGTGGACTCTGTTACGTAGGGGAGACTACAATGAGAATGAAGGATCGTTTTGCGAAACACAAATCGACCATTCGTAACGAAAATCTATTATTGCCAATTCCTTTGCACTTTTCGCAGCAAAAACATAATGTGGCCCAGCTTAGGTTTCAGATTATCGAGGAGGTATTACCCCCTCGAAGAGGGGGAAATAGGGTGGTTATTGTTAAAACGTGAAGCCTATTGGATACACCGCCTACAGACGCTGACACCCAAAGGGTTGAATCGTGAGTACGCGGTCAGCAGTTTCCTATGAGAATATGCATGAATTGATCTTGCGAGTAATTACCCGTTTATATTCGTATTAATGAGAACTTTTGTCTTTATATTCTTTGTGTTTCCACAGTGTAACTGAACTTGCGATCCCTGATGATACAGAGGGATCGCATCCATGTTTGTATTTCGGATGTTAGTAAACATACCTTGGTTGCCTTGCCAACATGACGCTTGAATCAGATGACCTGAAGTTCAATCATGTGATGAGGGGCGGGCTATTTAAACATGTCTTGATATTCATTTCATTGCCATTTGCATGAGTTTGAGAAAGGCACTTGTACGTGCCGAAACGCGCGTCACTTCTATCCAAAAGTGGCGAATAAAATATTGAGAATCATACCAGAAGGAGTGCCGACCTTTTCTTCATATAAAGCACACATTGTGCTGTCTGATTTTTTTCCAGGACCCATTGAAAATAAATGGGTCCAGATCTGGTCCTGATCTGTTCCGCAAAAAACGGAACAGATCAGGAAAGAAAAAACGGACGTGTGAATGGACCCTAAGTGGGATTTCTTGCCTTATAAATGGGGTTGGGACCATCAGTTGCATTATGGAGAAGTCAGGTGGATACACAGCTGATAGTCCTACTTATAGACAGTCTATTCAGTAGGACTATCAGCTGTATATCCACCTGACTTCTCCACAATGCAACTGATGGTCCCAACCCCACTTATTAAACCTGACAGGGCACACCTGTGAAGTGAAAACCATTTCAGGTGACTACCTCTTGAAGCTCATCAAGAGAATGCCAAGTGTGTGCAAAGCAGTAATCAAAGCAAAAGGTGGCTACTTTGAAGAACCAAGAATATGACATTTTCAGTTGTTTCACACTTGTTTGTTATGTATATAATTCCACATGTGTTAATTCATAGTTTTGATGCCTTCAGTGTGAATCTACAATTTTCATAGTCATGAGAATAAAGAAAACTTTGAATGAGAAGTTGTGTCCAAACTTTTGGTCTGTACTGTATATAGAGGTCTAACTGCTAGGGATCCCAAAATGAATGGAGAGGCAGGTTGCGCATGTGCACTGCCACAATCTCTAGGGGACCTAAATTGCCAAGCCATAGTGAATGAATGGAGCGACATGTTCAACCAGCTGCTCCATTAATTTTGGGGGTTGGAGGTCCCAGCAGTCAGATCCCCACCTAGATGATAGATTTGTCTATCCTTTGGATAACTGATTACCAGAATACCCCTTTAAGCTACTTTCACACTAGCGGTTTCAATTCCGCTATTGAGATCCAGCATAGGATCTCAAAAGCAAATGAAAACTCTTCAGTTTTGTCCCTATTCAATGTCAATGGGGAAAAAACAATGAAAAATGCATTTTGGTGTTCCGTTTGGTTGCGCTCCCATCGCGGACAGAATAACGCTGCCAGCAGCGTTTTTCTGTCTGCGATGTGGAGGTAAAGAAAACAGATTAGTTCACACGACCATTGGTGTCCCGGGCTGTGAAATGCAAATTGCGGTCCGCAATGCACGGGCACCTTCCTTGGGGCAGGCGCATAAGGATCACAGACCCATTCACTTTAATGGGTCCGCAATCCCTTCGTTCTGCAAAAAGATAAAGCATGCTCTATCTTTTTGCAGTGCGGAGGCACAGAACAGAACCCCAGAAAGCACTCCGTAGTGCTTCCGTTCCGCATCTCCGGACCCATTGAAATGAACGGGTCCGCATCGGTGATGCGGAATGACAACGGAACAGAGCCCGTGTATTGTGGATCTGCAATACGGGAACAGGACACCAACAGTTGTGTGAACGAGCCCTTACATTGTGTGTGTTCATGTCGGATCAGTCATGGCTATACAAGACATAATACAACTGGATCCATTCATGATGGATGTATGCGGTTGTATTATTGTAACAAAAGCGTTTTTTTGCAGATTCACAACGGATCCCCAAAAAACGCTAGTGTGAAAATAGCCTAAGGCTACTTTCACACTTGCGTTCGGAGCGGATCCGTCTGGTATTTGTATTCAGACAGATCCGTCCAGACTTTACATTGAAAGTCAATGGGGGGGCGGATCCGTTTGAAAAATGCACCATATTGTGTCACCTTCGAATGGCTCCGCCCCCATTGACTTCCATTGTAAGTCTGGACGGATCAGTTTGCCTCCGCACGGCCAGGCGGACACCCGAACGCTGCAAGCAGCGTTCGGGTGTCCGCCTGCTGAGCGGAGCGGAGGACAGACGGTGCCAGACTGATGCATTCTGAGCGGAGCCGCATCCACTCAGAATGCATTAGGGCTGGACGGATGCGTTTGAGGCCGCTTGCGAGAGCCTTCAAACGGAACTCACAAGCGGAGCCCTGAACGCTAGTGTGAAAGTAGCCTAAATTATATAAAATCAGAGCATCCATTTACTGTAGAATTGCAGATGCAGCCATTTTGATCACATTTTTTCATAAGATGCAGGAAATCTAAAGGAAGGACTTCTTCGTGTTAGATCCACTTCAGACTTGGCCTGAAGGAAGCCTCAGCTTGGTGATTCCCCCAAGATACAATGCAGTATGCCGTCACTATCAGAGTGTTGGGGTCTGAGTGCTGAGACCACACTTCCTCATTTTTCAGTGTGAATGAGATGCTGCAGTGCACCCAGCTACCCACTGCAGGGAATAATTACAATAAGTTCTTCATCATGATAGGATACGGCGTATCATTATCAAAAGGGAACAACCCTTTAACCGCCTCCGGCCCGCCTAACGCAGGATCGCATTCCGGAGGCGGCTCACTCGGGCACAGTCACGCATCATCTCGCGAGATTTCCTGTAAACGCACGCACATTCACAGGAACTGCAGTTAAGCGAGTGGATCTACAGCCTGCCAGCGGCGATAGTTCGCTGGCAGGCTGTAGATGTGATTATTATTATTTTTTTTAACTCCTAACAGGTATATTAGACGCCCTTTTGATAACAGCGTCTGATATACCTGCTACCTGGTCCTCTGGTGGTCCCTTTTGCTTGGATCGACCACCAGAGGACACAGGTAGCTCTGTAATAAGTAGCACCAAACTACACTACTACAACCCCCCCCCCCCCCCCCCGTCACTTATTAACCCCTGATCACCCCATATAGACTCTCCCTGTAAGGCTCCATTCAGACATTTTTTTGGCACAAGTTAGCGGAAATTGATTTTTTATTTCATTTTTTTTTTCTTACCAAGTCTCATATTCCACTAACTTGTGACAAAAAATAAAATCTCACATGAACTCACCATACCCCTCACGGAATCCAAAATGCGTAATTTTTTTTTTTTGACATTTATATTCCAGACTTCATACGCTTTAGGGCCCCTAAAATGCCAGGGCAGTATAAATACCCCACATGCGACCCCATTTCGGAAAGACACCCACGTGTGGGGTATTTATACTGCCATGGCATTTTAGCGTGAGAAGAAGTCTGGGAACCAAATGTCTAAAAATGCCCTCCTAAAAGGAATTTGGGTTCCTTTGCGCATCTAGGCTGCAAAAAAGTGTCACACATCTGGTATTGCCGTATATGTAAAAAGACACCCCAAAACACATTGCCCAACTTCTCCTGAGTATGGCGATACCACATGTGTGACACTTTTTTGCAGCCTAGGTGGGCAAAGGGGCCCACATTCCAAAGAGCACTTTTATTTTATTTTTTTATTTTTTTTTTTACACATTTTGATTTCAAACTACTTCTCATGCATTAGGGCCCCTAAAATGCCAGGGCAGTATAACTACCCCACAAGTGACCCCATTTTGGAAAGAAGACAGCCCAAGGTATTTCGTCATGGGCATAGTGAGTTCATGGAAGTTTTTATTTTTTGTCACAAGTTAGTGGAATGAGACTTTGTAAGGAAAAAAATAAAAATAAACATTTTCCGCTAACTTGTGACAAAAAATAAAAAGTTCTATGAACTCACTATGCCCATCAGCAAATACCTTAGGGTGTCTACTTTCCGAAATGGGGTCATTTGTGGGGTTTTCTACTGTCTGGGCATTGTAGAACCTCAGGAAACATGACAGGTGCTCAGAAAATTAGAGCTGCTTCAAAAAGCGGAAATATACACTTTTTTTAATCAAAGACATGTAGAACAATTAATTTAGAGAAAAATGTATATAGAAATGTAGTTTTATTTGAAAAATGTATTTTTTGCAAAAATGTTGGTAAATTTCGATTAATAACAAAAAAAGTAAAAATGTCAGCAGCAATGAAATACCACCAAATGAAAGCTCTATTAGTGAGAAGAAAAGGAGGTAAAATTCATTTGTGTGGCAAGTTGCATGACCGAGCGATAAACGGTGATAGTAGTGTAGTGCCGAAGTGTAAAAAGTGGCCTGGTCATTAAGGGGGTTTAAGCTAGGGGGGCTGAGGTGGTTAAGGCCAGACACATGAGAGAATTGAATAAGATACACTTGCAGCCCCTCAGTGAGAGGTCCTGTTCTGGCTCCTCTGACAGGATCACACAGCATTAAGCCTCATGCACACAAATGTATTTTCTTTGTGTCCGTTCCCTTCAGAATGTCTGCAAGTTGTAGCTCTGTTAGCCTGGTGATGTTTCGTTAGATGGGATCAAGTCACATCACACAAAAAACAATTCTACAGATCAGTGGTCCTCCAGTGAGGGTTTCTTAATGTTGGCATCAGCATAGGGCAGTGATGGCAAACCTATGGCACTTCGAGCCCTCTCTGTGTGCACCCACACCCTGGAAAAAGTCTATGATTACCAATATGCCTTAGCACAGGGCAGTGCACTGATTGTAGGCTATTATAGCTAAATGATGAAGTACATGGAAGATATATTCTATTGGTATTCCGGTTAAATTGCTGTGTTGGCACTTTGCGATAAATACGTGGGTTTTGGGTTGCAGTTTGGGCACTCTGTCTCTAAAAGTTTTGCCATCACTGGCCTAGGCCTGATAACTGAAAATTACTGGAATACCGCATCAATTGGGTCTTCATTAAAGGGGTTGTCCGGGTTCAGAGCTGAACCCGGACATACCCTTATTTTCACCCCGGCAGCCCTCCTGAGCCTGGCATCGGAGCATCTCATGCTCCGATGCGCTCCCGTGCCCTGCGCTAGATCGCGCAGGGCACAGGCTCTTGTGTTTACAATAACACACTGCCGGGCGGTAACTTCCGCCCAGCAGTGTGTTCGGTGACGTCACCGGCTCTGAGGGGCGGGCTTTAGCTCTGCCCTAGCCGTTTTACTGGCTAGGGCAGAGCCAAATCCCGCCCATCAGTGCCGGTGACGTCACCGGGGTGCCTGTCAGCCCCATAGAGAGCCCGGTACGTCACCGGAACTCAGAAAAATGCCTTTGCCCTGCGCGATTTAGCGCAGGGCAAAGGAGAGCATCGGAGCATGAACTGCTCCGATGCTCATGTCAGGGGGGCTGCCGGGGTGAAAATGGAGGGATGTCCAGGTTCAGCTCTGAACCTGGACAACCCCTTTAAATACTCCATACCTTGTCCCGCAGTCTTCTGCGCAGTGGACAGGACCAGCCATGAATCTGGCGTTGCGTGGCAGCATCTGGCTATAGCAGACATAGTGAGCTCTGCATTCTGCATGCGATCCCGAGCCTAAAGAGGGTGTACAACCCACACCAAATTTCTATTTGCATTCCCTAAATGTCACATTAAAGGGGTTTTCTGAGACTTTTATACTGATGACATCCTCTAGATAGGCTTGAGCAAATAGAGCGTCATATTATAGATGCAAAGTCGATTCATTAAAAACTTCAGTGTTAGGCCTCATGCACACGACAGTATTTTTTCACGGTCCGCAAAAACAGGGTCCGTAGGTCCGTGACAGTTTTTTCATCCGTGGGTCTTCCTTGATTTTTGGAGGATCCACGGACATGAAAAAAAAAAAAAAGTAGTTTTGGTGTCCGCCTGGCCGTGCAGAGCCAAACAGATCCGTCCTGAATTACAATGCAAGTCAATGGGGACGGATCAGTTTGACGTTGACACAATATGGTGCCATTTCAAAACGGATCCTTCCCCATTGACTTTCAACGTTAAGTCTGGAGTTCTTTTATACCATCGGATCGGAGTTTTCTCCAATCTGATGGTATATTTTAACTTGAAGCGTCCCCATCACCATGGGAACACCTCTATGTTAGAATATACTGTCGGATATGAGTTAGATCGTGAAAACTCATTTCCGACAGTATATTCTAACAGAGGCGTTCCCATGGTGATGGGGACGCTTCTAGTTAGAATATACTACAAACTGTGTACATGGCAGCACCCGATCTCTTACAGGGGGCCGTGATCAGCACAATTAACCCCTCAGGGCCCCCTATCGCCCCCCCTTCCTCTATTGTAATAATTCGTTGGGGGCACAGTGTGCTTCCCCCCCCCCTTTCCTCCCTCTATTGTAATAATTCGTTTGTGACAGTGTGCGCCCCCCATCGCTACTGCAGCCCTGGTTGCCATGGTTACTTAGCAATAGTACAATAGTAAAAGATTCATACTTACCTGGGAGCTGCGATGTCTGTGTCCGGCCGGGAGCTCCTCCTACTGGTAAGTGACAGTTCATTTAGCAATGCGCTGCACAGACCTGTCACTTACCAGTAGGTGGAGCTCCCGGCCGGACACGAACATCGCAGCAGCAAGCAGGTAACTATGAATCTTCTACTATTGCTAAGTAACCATGGCAACCAGGACTGCAGTAGCATCCTGGTTGTCATGGTTACCGATCGGAGCCCCAGCGATTAAACTGGGACTCCGATCGGAACACCGCTGCCACCAATGATCGGGGGATGGGAGGCCGCACACTGGCCACTAATTTTGTTAATGCTATAGAGGGATGGGGGGCGCACACTGTGCCACCAACGAATTATTACAATAGAGGGAGGAAGGGGGGCGCACACTGGCCACCAACAAATTATTACAATAGAGGGAGGAAGGAGGGGGCCGCACTGGCCACCAATGATATTCAAACTGGGGAGGGGAGGGGGTGTCTGCCCCCTGCTGCCTGGCAGCCCTGATCTCTTACAGGGGGATATGATAGCACCTGAAGGGGTTAATTGTGCTGATCACGGCCCCCCTGTAAGAGATCAGGTGCTGCCAGGCAGCAGGGGGCAGTCTTGTACACAGTTTGTAGTGTATTCTAACTAGAAGCGTCCCCATCACCATGGGAATGCCTCTGTGTTAGAATATACTGTCGGATCTGAGTTTTCACGGAGTGAAAACTTAGATCTGAAAAAGCTTTTATGCAGACAGATCTTTGGATCCGTCTGTATAAAAGTAACCTACGGATGCCAATCTTGTGTGCATCAGTGTTCTTTCATGGACCCATTGACTTGAATGGGTCCGTGAACCGTTGTCCGTCAAAAAAAAAAATAGGACAGGTCTTATTTTTTTGACGGACAGGATACACGGATCACGGCCTCGGCTGCAAAACGGTGCATTTTCCGATTTTTCCACGGACCCATTGAAAGTCAATGGGTCCGCGAAAAAAACAAACAAACCAGAAAACGGCACAACGGTCGTGTGCATGAGGCCTTAAAGGGGCTATTCTACCAGTAAAATGCCTCCCCCATAAGCCCAGGCTCTCACGGATAGTACATACGCACCCACATTGCTTCAGACGCCTGTCATGCGGATAAAAACCATTCAGGGTGGGTGCTTTGAGGATAGCCAGTAGCAGGCCATGATGGGAATGAACCCCCCTCAGCCAGAACTTTTTATCCGCGCGACAGGCAGATGCAGTGGTGGGCGTCAGAAGCAATGCAGGTGCCTGGGTGTGGGGTAAGTACTATATGTGTGAGGGGCCCAGACGTATAGGGAGGCATTTTAGGGGTTAGATAACCCCTTTAATGCAGTTTCTGTACAGCATTAAAATGTATTGGCTCTGCAGAGCCAAACTTTATCTTGCAAGACTTCAGTGAATTACATATTCCTATCTGCATCTTTAGATAACAGGAATCCAAAGTGAGCTTTAGTACTGGCTGGTAACTCGGTACCAAAGCGCACTTCGGATTCCTATGTTAAAATGTTTTTAAAGACACAGATAGGAATACCATAATTCATGGAAGTCTTGTGCGACTCTGGCTCTATGGAACCAACACATCTTAATGCTGTATGGAAATGGCATTAACACAAAAAAGTGTTTTAACAAATCAACTTCAGATCTATTATCCGAAGTTAGAGTCGCTCAAGCCTAGTCATTATCTCATCAGAGGGTGACCCCGACGTCTACTGATCAGCTGTTTGAGAAGGCATCAGGCACTCACAGTAGCGCCATGGCCTTCTTGCAGCTTTACCTAGGCCATCTGACATCATGTTCGTGTGTCACGTGGCCTAGATGCAGCTTAATTCCAATTAAGTGAATGGGGCCGAGCTGCAATACCAAGCACAGCCACTATACAATCTATGGCGCTGTGCTAGGTGAGCTGAGAAGAATGTGGCGCTCACAGGAGCACCGGTGCCTTCTCGAACAGTCAAACCGCAACTGATCCGATACTGATGACCTATCCAGAGGCTAGGTCAGGCATGGCCAACCTAAGGCTCTCCAGCTGTTGCAAAACTACAACTCCCATCATGCCTGGACAGTCTACAGCAATTGGCAGGGCATGGTGGGAGTTGTAGTTTTACAACAGCTGGAGAGCCTCAGGTTGGCCATGCCTGACCTAGCCTCTGAATAGGTCATCAGTATCTGATCAGTTGCGGTTTGACTGTTCGAGAAGGTACCGGTGCTCCTGTGAGCGCCACATTCTTCTCACAGCTCACCTAGCACAGCACCGTAGATTGTATAGTGGCTGTGCTTTGTATTGCAGCTCAGCCCCATTCACTTCTAAGGGGTCGAGGCGCACCTAGGCCACGTGACGCGCATAAACGTGATGCGAGAGGGCCATGGCGCTCACAAGTGTGTCAGTGTCTTCTAAAACAACTGATTGGGGGGAGGTCCCAGGTGTTGGACCCCACACATCAGATACTGATGACCCTATCCAGGGGCTAGGTCATCAGTATTAAAAAGTCTAGGAAAACCCCTTTAGGGTCCATTCACACATCCACAATTCCATATTTTGTGGAATAGATTTGCGGACTTATACGTTTCTATGGAGCCGCACCGGTCTGAAATTCTGATCCTGAAAAAAAATAGAACATGTCCTATGCTTGTCCGCAATAGTGGACAAGAATAGGCATATTCTCTTAGTGCCTGCAATGTAGTACGCGGTGTGCAATGACGACAAGTCTGTAAAAAGCAGTTGCTGAATTAGTGCTATTTTATTTGACTTCACCAGTAACAAAAGCTGATGACAAACCAGTAAAATGGACACTATGCTGGACAAGATTCCCCATCGGCGTGGCCAGATCCTGAGTTACTGGCACTGCACTTTCACCTGGAGTACACACATCCTATAGACAGCACATCCTCAAAGATCGACACTTTGGATTCTTTGTTTAAAAAAAATATATATTTAAAAAAAGAAAAAAAAAAAAAAATCATGGTTTCCTAGATCTGCATAAAACATAAAAATAAATGCTAAATCTAGATACTATTTGAAGAAATAACTCTTCAGCCTCCTCATCCATTCTACGGCCAAGCTGATTTGCAAGCCTAAAAGGCAGCGAAGAAAAAGGATATGTGAAAAAAAAAATAAAAAAATAATGATAATCCTCCTGTGATATAAAAACAAGATGCACAAACATTTACAGTGGAAAAAACAGGCGGACATACAGGCAGGTCTATATACAGAGAACATTAATACTGAGGAATGATCGCCATGTGCATACAGGTAGATTGGGTTGATTTGTAATATTCTAGCGCAGGTATGCCCAACCTGCGGCCCTCCAGATGTTGTAAAACAACAACTCCCAGCATGTCCGGAGAGCCTACAGCAGGGCATGGTGGGAGTTGTAGTGTTACAACAGCTGGAGGGCTGCAGGTTGAGCATCCCTGTTCTGGCGCATTAAAGCAGTTGTACAGCACAAGGGGAGGAGGGGGAGAGAGTCCTGTTTAAATCCACTTTCTACACCTGAAAGTTATTTTCGTCCACCCATCAGGGAGGGCACATTGCATATTCCAGGTCTGTTAACTCAAGCCCCTCATGCAGGGACTGGGGTGGGGGAAGCAGAGTCGCTTGCATCCTGTTGATAGTTGCATTGCACTGATGAGATATGTGCAGTGGATCTGCAGTCCTGAGCGGAGATTTCAGATAGCAGGGAATTCAGCATCAAATCATACTTTAAGGATTGCGTACTTGAAGAGTGCCATGATACCAGCGCTGATGAGGCCCGAAATTGGCACGGTGACAAACCAAGCCAAGAAGATATTTCTGAAGAGACGCCAGTCCACTGCTTTTTTGGATCTAAGCCATCCAACGGATACAACAGACCCAACCTGTGGAGAGGGAAGGCTCAATTATCTGAATGCAGTTTTTTGTTTTTAACCAACTAATAATAGCTCCCCCAGAAATTTCGAGACTGCTACCATTGAGGGCAGGGAGTGCACCTCTAACCTAAAGTGACAGACACTCACCTTACAGTGCGTCGTGCTGATGGGGAGACCAACGTTTGAAGCAATTACAACTGTCAAGGCAGATGCCAACTCAATGCTGAAACCACTGGAATACAAGAGCACACAAAATATTACCTCACAACCCAAGCAAACTGTAGATGACAAAAAAAAGGTAACTTATCACATGCTAAAGAATGGTTCCATATAGGCAGGTAAAAATAAAAGGACCGGAGAGATTTTAATTTTAGCGCCTTAGTTTCATCCTCCCTGCCTTCCAAGGCCCTCAACTTTTTATCTTTTCAGTTCAGCCTCATGCAGATCGCGGACCCATTCACTTGAATGGGGTCAGCATTGCAAAAAAGTAGTGCATGCACTACTTATTTGCGGTGCAGAGACACAGCCAGAATCACGGAAGCTTCCGTGGGGTTCCAATCCGCATTTTCAGGTTTGCGGACCTAATCAAATGAATACGGCCACTGCAGGGTAACGTTTGTGTGCATGAGCCCTTATTATTCTGCAGGACAAGTTGCATTTTGCTGGCCTTAGGGTACTTTCACACTTGCGGCAGAGGATTCCAGCAGGCAGTTCGTCGCTGGAACTGCCTGCCGGATCCGGCAATCCAGACGCAAACTGTTGGCATTTGTCTGACGGATCCAGATGTGGATCCGTCTGACAAATGCATTGAAATACCGGATCCGTCTCTCTGGTGTGATCTGGAAAAACAGATCAGGCATTTTTTTTTTTGCATTTTTAAAAGGTCTGCACATGCACAGACCGGATATCCGGATCAGTTTTGCTGAAACACTTAATACCAAATACACTTCAATGTAAGTTAATGCCAGATCCGGCAAGTGTTCAGTATTTTTGGCCGGGGAGAAAACTGCAGAATGCTGCGGTATTTTCTCAGTCCAAAAAACATAAGAGGGACTGAACTGATGCATCCTGAACAGATTGCTCTCCATTCAGACTGCATTAGGGAAAAAAACCGGATCCGTTTTTTTCCGGTATTGAGCTGCTGTGATGGAACGCAATACCGGAAAACTTTAACGCTAGTGTGAAAGTACACCAAGATACATTTCCACAATGTTTTTTTTATGCTAAAAAAAAAAAAAAAAAAAACACGACATGAGGGTATTCTGTGTCAGTACAATTACAGAGATACGAAATTTACATTTGCGAGGGTCCGTGGCATGACAAAAAAAACTGGCGTATCTTATTTTTTCCATTACAGCATTCACTGCATAGGGAAATCACTTCTATTTACTAGTTAGGACACTGCAATAGCTGATTATTTTTTTTATGTACAATTGGGAATGGGAAGCGATTTTAAATTTAAGTTTTTTTGTTATTGCACTAATTTTTACGGCTCTGTAGACAGCTCACTATGCCTTCACAAGGTCCCAGGCTGTTGCAGCAAATGATCATTGCCCTGCTTTTTTGCCATGGGGGATTCGATCTGCGGGATCTATATACACATACACACACACACACACACACACACACACACAAAATCAGCATACATAGTCTCATTTCTAAGTGTAAAGACTTACCTTGAGGGGGTAATTGGGGTCAGATCTTTACCCATTGTCTGCATAACCCTTCGTCCCCAAACCCAGAGACCAATACAGATACCAATCCCTCCGAAGAGGAGCAGCCAAATAGGGGTCTCAGCCTTGGTGGTTACATCTCCAGTCTCATAAACCAGCCAAAGTGCAACCAAAGGACCAATGGCGTTGCTGCAGGTGACAAGAAGAACAAAGTTACTTCAAGCTAATAAATGAGACACACGTAATACATGTATACAGCATTGCTCTAGAATACCAGAAATCAGGCCATTATAAAAAGAATCTCATTGTCCACCAACCTCTCAATGCAGTAGCCGAGAGCAGTTACAATGCTTTTAAGTGAAAAATAAAATAAAAAATAAACAGAAAAACAAGTAATTTCGGCCATTACTGACCTGACATCGTTCCCACCATGTGCAAAAGAGCCAAAGCAAGCAGTAAGGATTTGTAAGAACTGGAAGAGCTGAGACACCTCGGGCTTGTCTTGATCATGCCATTCTTCTAGTGAGGAGTTGCTGCTTTTCCTGTTGGCAGCCTCCTCTACTGCACAAACTTCTTCATGCCCTTCTGCGCCAACATCCTGGTGTGTGTCTGCCACTGCGTTACAATAACTGGTGTAGCTGTCCATGCGAGTGCGCTTCTTCCCGTCAGCTCCGGGCCAGGTTAATTTTTCAGCCTCCTCTGGGCGTGCCTCTGCCTCCTTGTTTCTGAAGGAATCCAGAGGCATCCCGCAGATCGCCATGGTGTAGGAGGTGTAGCTGTTGTTGCGGCGCAGCGGCTTCTCACCGGAGTCTCCCATGCAGTCTCCCACTTTGGCCAAGTGCAGTTTGTGCAGCAGATCTTTGTACAGACCAGAATCTTTGTGCACGGTGTGATAATGATACTGCCCGTTCGAAGACATCTGGTTGCTAACGGTCTGGTTGAATTGTACGTGATTTCCATTTGGCAACTGCACGGCTGTTAAAAAAATAAAATATAAGATATAATATATACATACACGTATTATAAATTTATTGCAGCCAACCCCCACAAAAAAATAAAATAAAAAAACAATTTTCCTGTCCCTTTAAGATCTGGATGAGCCAGGTCAAGAGCAATTACCACACTGGCCTGCAGGGCAACTACTTTTACAAGGTGTGGGAACAGTTAACATGTCTATATATAAACAGCTTTTATGTTAACTTGAAAGTTTAGCACAGAGATAAGTCATGCCTCACGTGGAAGTCACTTATTGAATGGGTAAACAACCTGTCAAGTGACCTGCTCAACTGCAGAAAGTGGGTGAAAGGCAAAAACTCGCTGCTGCAAATCCATTCTCGGTTATATTTAAATTAGAGAATTTACTGCTCGATCAGGCACAGGTAGATTAGCTGCAGTAAATGTAATATATATATTAAATGATGCCTAACCGAATAAGCAGGGACACACTACATACAGAATTACAGCGAGAGATCTGTGCGGCTAAACACACTGAAGGGAACGCATCACATGGAACAAGAATTGAATGAAACAGACTTTGCAAGGTTTGTCTTGTGGCTACGTGACTAAAAGTGCACACAAAAATCCAAGGAATGGTGGGCGGTTCTTGAAAGCGCAGTGAAGTGCGAGTAAAGTTCACATGACGTTACTACTGGTTGGTTAAACCATTGAAAAAAGGGAGGGATACGCAAATTGATTTGTCTCATCAACAAGAGTTCTTCACCTGTGAGGGATGTCTCCACTGCTGAAGAAGGCACAGGCAAGATGCCAGGCCCTGTCAAGCAGCAAGAGAGGGGGGGGGGTCAAACAGCAAGAGTGGGGCTATCTTCAGCAGTGGGGATAGCCCCTCACAGGATAAAGACTCGCTGGTGAGATGAACCAATTTGCTTAAAGGGAACCCGTCACCTGGATTTTGGGTATAGAGCTGAGGCTCTGTGCCGCTAGCACATCCGCAATACCCAGTCACCATAGCTCTGTGTGCTTTTATTGTGTATAAAAACAGATTTGATACATATGCAAATCAACCTGAGATGAGTCAGCTTGAAAATATGACTTCTCAGGTCACACAAGTAAGATATGCATATGTAGCAAATTTTTTTTTTTTTTTTTTTACACAATAAAAGCACACAGAGCTATGGGGACTGGGTATTGCGGATGTGCTAGTGGCCATCTAGCAACCCATGTCCTCAGCTCTATACCCAAAATCCTGATGACAGTTTCCCTTTAATTTTACTTAAAAGGGGTATTCCAGTTAGATTAAGTTATCCCCTATGCACAGAATAAGGGATAACTATAAGACTAGTTGGGGTTCTACTGCTAGGACCCCCACCAATCACAACAGAGATAACTGCTGAAATGAATGGAGCGGCCGGGTCAGGCATGCATGCAACTGCTCCAGTCACTTCTATGGGAATTAGTACAGGGCTCAGCTATTTCCAGAACTCCCATAGAAATGGAGTGGCCACATTCATGCCCCTGTGGATCAGGGATAACTTAGTCTAATCGGAATACCCCTTTAAGCCCACAGCACTTCGGACTGTGCATTTCAGTGCAGCTCTAAGCGCTGACTGTGGGAACACAGGGCAGTAGGAAAATAAATAGTGATCTGGACTCATGTGTTACAGTGGATAATAGTCCAAACAGATTCCCCTTAAGAGTTTTACATCCTACTTCAAATTACCATTTACTGGCTGGTCAATGTTGGTCTCCATGCTCCGACACTTCTCCCTCTCTGGGACTTCAAAGTCACCCATCTTGAAGCTCACTGTCCGCTCCTCTGCAGCCCGTGATGGCGCAGACACCATGTCCAAAATGGGCACCTTGGCCTCTGTAGAGATACCGCACTCGATAGGCAATTTCACATCTGGTTCTGGATTTAGGATGTGGCTTTGGTCCATATTCTTTTTGTCCATCAAGGGAGATTCTGACGGACTGGATTTCATTTCACCTGAGAAATAGAAAAAGACCACACAGAATTAGCAGACGTTTAATAGAAGACGCCATCACAAACTGATAGGTTATAAGCTGTCTGAGAATCCACTAATGCCCCCATAGAGGCCCGTTTGCCTGGTGGGTCTCGCTTTCATTTGAGTCGCATCGAACGCTCAGCACAAAAAAACCTCTATGCAATCCAGAATACAAGGGGACAATTAGGCACTTACGTTCTATCTTCTTCTTCATCCTGGGACAGATTATGAACCACACGACCAGGGCGCAAATCACAGAACAACCCACAGAGATTAGGATGACGCCCCACAGGGGAATCTTGTCAAATCCAAGCACTGGAAAACAAAAAATAGACACATATGAAAGCTATCCCTTTCAGGAGTACCTTCCAAATGAGAGAGGAGTCAGCAGCTCTGGAATCCAAAGGTCCTGACGATGTTACTGAGGCAGATATTTCATAGGTGTAACCAATGGTTTTACAACCTTCCTGTCAGAGTCTAGAAATACTGGTGAAACGTGACTTGACACCAAAAAAAAGCAGCTAGAAGGCTTCATATCTAACAAGTCTGGCATGTCGATTTTTACTGCCAGCCACCTACTCCAGCCTTGAACCATGGCTTGGTAAGGTGGGGCTGATGCAACATGTTTCCAGTCTCTGGTCAGATATTGATTTGTGGTTGGAATTTGCCCTATTCACCGATTGCCACCAAAACAACCTCCCATTTAGTTGAATAAAAGAGACTCCGAAAAGAAATCTGTGGCATGTGAACATACCCTAGTCAGTCATCTGCTCTGACATTAGGATCGCATTAGCTAGTCAAATCAAAAGGAGAAAAGCTGCGGTGTACATTGCCGGCTGTATAAGCCCAAGCAGATGATCAATCACAGACATGTCACAAGGGTTGACAGGGGTCCTCATTAACACCTGACTGACAAGGTGAGAAACTTGGTCTTATAGAAGTCATACAGACTTAGTGGGGTCTGCTGCTAGTCACCTGGAACTGTAAGCTGCTGGTGGGGTCTCGTTAAAAAACACCCTCAACACAGAGCTGAAAAGCAGCACCCTAGCAAACATCTGGCTTTTGGGCCTGGTCCTTTTCAGCTATACTATTGCTCAGGAATGACATCCAGGGCCAAGAGACTTTTTTTCATCCAAAATGCAGTATTTCAGCCAACCTTAAAAGGGGTATTCTGGTAACTACAGGGTACCACTTAGACAATGATGGGAGTTAACCAACACCCCCCACTCAATAAAAAAGGGGAAGGTCCATTAGGACAGGGGAACAGGACCACTGTTCAGCGAGGATACCAGTGGTTAGACCCCCACTGATCAGTTAGCCACATATCCACTGGATAGGTTTTAAACAGTAGCAACCAGAATAACCTGTAAATTTGGCAGAAACAACGTATTTTAGATGAATTCTCAGAACTTTGGAGGTTATGTCTTAGCGGTTGACAATCTCATATTGGCCTCTGAAAAAAAAACAAAAAAATAAATAAAAAAAACTGTACTCAATTGGCTGGACCCAATACAATGGATTTACGAGCGAGATATTATAAAATGTGACTTAGTGACAATTATGAAGGATTCTGTTTGGTTTTCTACATAGTTGAGAGTAGGCAACTGGAGAAAAACACATTTGTAGCTTTTACAGCTATAGTAACCTGTGACCACTGACTGAGGAGTCCGATATGTACAACGCTTAGGCCCATTTTAGATGAGCGTGTGCTGTGCGGAAATCACACTCCGTTCAAGCGTCATTTCCCATTCTAGACACTGTTCGTTTCACTGCATTATACTGATTTATTAAGCTGTATGTCTGTCCATAACCTCACTGCTACAGAATTATACTGACAGCATTAAAGGGAACCTGTCACCGGGATTTTGGGTATAGAGCTGAGGACATGGGTTGCTAGATGACCACTAGCACATCCGCAATAACCAGTCCCCATAGCTCTGTGTGCTTTTATTGTGTAAAAAAAAAACGATTTGATGCATATGCAAATTAACATAAGAGTCATATCTTACTTGCATGGCCAGAGAAGAGTCATATTTTCAAGCTCTGACTCATCTCAGGTTAATTTGCATATGTATAAAATCTGTTTTTATACACAAAAGCACACAGAGCTATGGGGACTGGATATTCCGGATGTGCTAGCGGCCCATGTCCTCAGCTCTATACCCAAAATCCTGTTGACAGGTTTCCTTTAAGTCAGTCAAAAGCCTCTTGCACGTGACCATATGCCCTCAGAGACATAGTCCGTGAGCAGCATTAATCGTGCGCATGGGAGCACACAGCATCCTAGATTACTAGGATGCTGTGCACTGTCGGGCCGCCCGCGGGACCATTGTCCCGCACTCAAGATCATATGCGTGAAGGACAATAGCCCCACGTGCACAGAATCATGTAAACTATGATGCTGTGTATTCCAGTGCAAACGATCAATGCCACTCCGGGACATATGGCCCACATGTCACAGAAGGCATACGGTCGTGTGCAACAAGCCTAATTCAGTAGATACAGGTCATGCAGAGATGCCACTTAAAAAAATTAGTATACTGCCGTGAACTCCGGTGAAACGAGCAGTGTTCAGAATGGGAAATCATGCTCAAACGGAGTGCAATATCCACATAGCACACACTTGTCTGAAGCTAGCCTTAGGCCCCTTTCAGACGAGAGAGTTCCACGCATTGCAGCAGCTCCCGTCCTCACCTCCCAGCACTGATGGGGGTCTCCTAGCATTATATTGATTTATGATGTTATGTAACCATTACAGTTCTGGAGTGTATAGAACACTGATAATGTTGTTCGTGTTATCCAATACATTCTAGAACTGTAAGGGTTACATACCATCATAAAATCATTATAATGCTATGTGACCCTTGCAGTGCTGGGAGGCAAGGACAGGAGCTGTTGCATGCTCAACGCTGCGAGTCAGATGCGTGGAACTCGCTCGTCTGAAAGGGGCCTTGGGCTGTATTCACAGGTCATTGATTGGCTGCAATTTTTTGCAAACCTGCAGCAGAAACCACATCAACCTGTGGATAGGGGGATAACTTTGGGTGGTTCCCAGTTCTCGTTTCCCCACCCACAAGATAGGGGAGAACTATCTGATCACTGGTACCACAAACAGAAGAATGGAGATCCCTCGAGAATGGAGCAGGATTGCGCTTGCATAACCACTTCTCCATTCTCTATGTGCTACCTCCTCCCTATGAAAGGGTTTGTCCCTCTAGTCTAGCCAGACACTTAGCACTGATTGAACAATCAGTGTGCAGAACACCCCCCCCCCTCCCCCCCACTTAGGGTCACCAGAGCGAACTAAAAATAAATTCTATTGAATTTCACAGGGGAAGGCTCATGCATATGAACGCATTTTTTGTCCACATCCAATGCGCAATTTTTATGGGTCGGATGCGGACCCATTCACTTCTGTGGGGCCAGAAAAGACACATACAGCAGATCATGTGCTGTCAACATCCCTTCCATCCGCAAAAATATAGAACATGTCCTTTCCTATCCTTGTCTGCATTACGGCCAAGAATAAGACAGTTCTATTATGGGCTAGACGTTCAGTTCCACAAAATGCGGAACACACACACAGCCAGTATCTGTTTTGAGGACCAACAATTTGCAGATCGCAATACAGACTACAGTCATGTGCATGAGCCTTCACAGATATGGCAGCAGGGATCACAGTCCCTCTTTAAAGGGGTTTCTCAATCTAAGGGCTCATGCACACGACCATATCCCCTCCGAGACATGCGGGCCATATGTCCCAGAGCGGCATACATAGTGTGCATGGGAGCGCACAGCATCCTAGGTTACTATGATGCTGTGCGCATCGGGAAGCCCACAGAGCTATTGTCCCGCACTTATATCATATGAGTGTGGGACAATAGTCCAACGTGCGGCACAATGCGCATAGCATCTTAGTAACCTATGGTGCTGTGCGCTCATACGGTCGTGTGCATGAGCCCTAAGGGAAAAAAGTTCTGCTTTCTTTCTAATATACCTTGAGTTTAATCTCCCCACCATGTTTAAGATCTGCTTGCAATCACTGAATGGAAACCATTGTGTTCACATCTAGTGGTAAGCCTGTGTGTGCCCCCCCCCCCCCCTCTATTCCAAGGTGCGGGTTAAAATCGCAGAACAGCTGCAGATCTTTGCAGAGTTCCGTTTGAAAAATGCGGATCCGTTTGAAAAATGCACCATATTGTGTCACCCTCGAACGGATCCGCCCCCATTGACTTCCATTGCAAGTCTGGACGGATCCGTTTGCCTCCGCAAAGCCAGGCGCACACCCGAACGCTGCAAGCAGCGTTCGGGTGTCCGCCTGCTGAGCGGAGGACAGAATGATGCATTCTGAGCGGATCCGCATCCACTCAGAATGCCTTAGGGCTGGACGGATCCGTTCGGGCCGCTTGTGAGAGCCTTCAAACTGAACTCACAAGCGGAGCCCTGAACGCTAGTGTGAAAGTAGCCTAAACAAAACTGTTTCCACTCTGACAGCAAGCAGCTCACAATTTGAGATCAGAAAGTTGGACAATTTCCACATACTCCATTTCTATTTTCTTGTGTACAGTGCAGGAACTGGCCCTTAGGAGGACCCTTTCTGACAACTGCCCCAGCTATAGTAGTTGTAGGAGGGGAGAGAGGAAAAAGAAAATAAATAAATAAAAAAAGGGTATAAATATGAAATTCTTCTGCAGGATCTTCATAGCCATCGCCACTGCTGAAGGGGAGGGGGTTTGGGGATAACTGCACTGTTGGAGAGCTGAGAGGAAATGGCTGTAGTGATCCAGCCAAGTGGGTTAACTAGTTAGGGTTAGAAATGTCAGCATACACTAGCCTGCAGCCTTCTGTAATGGGCACAGGCCAGCAGACTTCTAGAAGATTTCAGTCCTGCAAAGTAAAAGTAGTAAATTGTGGATTTAATGGCGGGCTCAAGAACAAAAGGAAGCAAAAAGACCTAGTGCTTTGTAAATTGTACTTACGAGGTGCGCCGGTGTACATGATGGAGAACAGGTTTATGCCGATCGTACAGGCGTAGAACACTGGCAGGGCACGCAGTCCATTGGGTAGAGGGTCAGGCTGCAAAAACAAAAAAGCAAGAGATCAACATGGGCATATGAACAAGGAGGTCTACAACTACTAAAAATAGGAGAAGGTCTAACGGTAATTTTCACTGGCGCTTCATTAGTGGAAGTACTAGACTAAGCCAATGAAAATACTAAAAAAAGACTACCGATCTGTCTCCTGGTTGTAGTCTACACCGATTAAAAGCGGTTATCGTCTTGCAGGTATAACGGCTAGTAAGACAGGCCTGCTATTTTAATCCTGCACAGATGCAGCGCTTGGGATTTCAATTTATGCCCTCTCATGGTCATTGAGGACTGTGCAAGCCCGGCAATGCTTAGGTTGTATATGGTTAGAGAAGCAGGACAGTCTGCACCCAGAACCATATGAAGTACTAAGATCACAGAATAACACGATTACGTAGTTTCAACCTCCGACAAGCCAAAATTATCAGAATATGCATGACAGAGGCAAACGAGGGGAAAAAGCCATCTACTCAATGGCTTCTTGTGAAAGATTGCTGTGAAAAGTATAGCAAACACATAGCGAACTACTGTTAGCCCTTTGTCATATGGACTGTACAGAAACCAATTTAAAGGGGTTAACCGACAATTTAAATGGATGGCCTATCCTCTGCATAGGAAATCCATATCAGACCAGCAGAGGTCCAACACCTGGGGCCACCTCCAATCTGCTGTCACAAGTGCCTGGCTCCGCAGCCTCTTCCTAAGCCATGCAATATCATCGGTCACGTGGCCTAGTTACAACACTGCCCCATTGAGGAAAATGGGGCTGAGCTGCAATAACGAGCACAACCACTATACGATGTACAGCGCTGTGCTTGGAAGCTGCAGGGAGCCTGCATGGTTCACCAGAGCTCCGGCTCCCTGTAACAGCTGATGTGATGACCACCTATCCTGAGGTTAGGCCATCATTGTATTTACTTGGATAACCCCTTTAAATCTAGGCATCCATTGTGATTAGAGATTAAAGAAAAGGAAAGTGTTGTACAGACAGGTAGAGGTGTAAAAGTGCAAAGGAACAACATATGCAATGAGAATGTTTCAGGAAGATGCGAAACAGGCTCTAATATATTATGCAGAAATATACAAAAACAGCACATTACACAACCCTTTATACCAGGGATGGCCAACCTGTGGCTCTCCAGCTGTTAAACTACAACTCCCACCATGCCCTGCTGTAGGCAGTCAGGGCATGCTGGGAGTTGTAGCTTTGCAACAACTGGAGAGCTGCAGGTTGGCCATCCCCGCCTCAGTAAGTTCTAGAGTTTTCATGGAGCACCACAAAATGTGATCGCCGCACCAAACTCCTCTCCACTACAGTTGTGTAGTAAATAGTAACACGAGAGGAACCCACATTCTAGTTACTGGTGAGGCCCTAACCACCAATACTACAAGGCCTCATGCACACAAATGCATTTTCTTTCTCTATCCATGCCTTTTTATTTATTTTTTGCGGACTGTATGTGGAACCATTTATTTCAATGGGTCCTCAAAAACGGAAGTTAGTCCGTGTGCATTCAGTTCAAAAAAGAACATTAGTCCCATTATGGACAAGGATAGGACTGTTCTATTAGGGGCCAGCTGTTCCGATCCGCAAAATACAGAATGCACACGGAAGTCATCCATATTTTTTGCAGATCACAAAATATATACGGTTGTGTGCATGAGGCCTACAGGTGACATTTCCTTTGTGGGACAACCTCAAAAAAGTGCCAAACTTGACGTGTCGCACTTGAATACGAATTTAGTTTTTAATTAAAAACATTTGTGAAGCCCAGTGTGGCAACTCTGACACTCTAGACATTGGGATAGGACAAAGTTTCGGTGCAGCCTTTATAAATGTAACGAAATAGACTCTAATCAATCCCTAAATATTACACCTTTCCTGTACGATCCATGTAGTTTACATAGAGGTTTGTGAATAGGACAATAGGTCCACAACACAGATTTGATTTCAGTGGCTCTTCCATCAGCCACCCTCCAAACTGCATTATTTTTGGGAGGACTGTCCCCTAGGCTACATTTACAGTAGTGTTGTGAATCTGGTAGCCTGATCCAACTGGCTGTTCTAGCATAAATGCCATGCGGACAAAAACTTCTGTGTGCAGCAGCATTTGTCTGAACAACAGCCAGGAAAGTGGCCAGATCAACATCCGATCCTATAGTCAATGGGGATCCAGCACGACGCGGTCCTCTTCGGTGAGCTCTGGTAATCTGATCCTGAGCCGTAAAAGGCTTAATGGAATTCAAATTGTGAATGAGGCCCTAGACTCTGCGCTCTTTACACATGCCAATACCAGCTATTCTTTAAAATACGTTAGACATTGTGGCAAAAAATACTGAGTCCTTACCTTGCGAAGGATGAACCTTCTTACAAGGAAAAACAGCAGAGCAGACATGATGCCGGACAATAGAGGAGAGATGAACCAGGACAGCACTAGGAGAAGAAATAAAAGTATATTTACTGCACGCACGGATAAGGTGTCACACAGATCCAATCACTACATTATACAGAAAACCATCGCTTGACTGGTCCCATTCCAAAAGCAGCTTTACCCTCAGTGTCTCAGAGAATTAAAATCGGACATAGAAGCAGAGGCCTGTGAAGGTCATGTGTAGCTGGCGATTAGAAATATTTAGTAAGATTAGGGCAATTACTTTCCCATGAAAGTCATGCAAGTGTCACATGACGATGTGTACAGCTACCACAAGTTCCTTCTTGAAGTTAATTTTTACACACAATCCCATTGTAAAAGGATCAACTTTACAATCCACATAAATCAAAGTGAGAAGCCCACGAAAAAACGTTCCAAAAGACTACTATAAAACCTGCTTGTCTGGAGAGATCCTGGATGTTAAAGGAGTTGTCCCATTACAGAGACTTAAGGGACTGCTTGAGCCCCCGCCAATCATAAGAACCAGTCCCTGTACTCGCTGGTGGAATGGTGTGACAGCCAGGTACGCACACCGGCGCTCTAGTCATCTCTATGCGGCTGCTGGAGATCGCCACGGGCATGTACTCCATCTCCGGCAGTGGCATAGAGATGCATGGAGTGGCAGCGTGCATGAGTTTTAATTGGGGAATGCTGGGTTTCTGTGATCAGCGGAGGCCCCGGTGGTCGGACCCCCTTTATCCACAAGATATGGGAGAAGACTTTGTAAAACGGGACAAACTCATTTTTTCTTAGCTCAAGGCTAACATAGCAAAAGGTTTTATTTTTCACATCTGGTCATCTCTGGATCTCTTAGACCAGTTTCACACCAATGGTAAAATTAATACCACGGGCTGTTCCGGCCGGGAACAGCCTGCCGGATCCGTTCTTGATGGCAATCTGTCCAGCCCCATTGTCTATAATGGGGTCCAGGGAGATCCAGTTGCAACCCGGCAGATAATGCATGCAGCGTAATTGTCTGGCCAGTCCTCAGCATATTTGCCAGGTTGCTGCTAGATCTCCACTCCACTTATTGTCAATGGGGTTGAGCGGACTACTGGCAGCGCACAGCAAGGACGGATCTGACAGGCTGGATCTGGTTTACCTTCCGTGGGAAACAGACCCTTACTCAGGTAAAGACCAGACACAGGATTACCTTAGATAAGAACACTTTCTTCAATAAGCAAGCCACAAAAAAAAAAAAAAAATTATATATAATAGACCAAGGTGACCTATTTCGATGTTCATCAGCAAAAAGCCTTAGTCACATCATAAAAGGCACAGGGTGAGGTGGCACGTGTGAAGAGGGCCAAAGACTTACCGATACGAAGCAGCTCTGTCCATTTCACGCCCTCCTGTCCTTTAGCCACCAGAGAGAAGCCGATCGTGGCTCCAACAATGCAGTGGGTCCCAGAGATCGGCAGTTTCAGGAAGGAAGCTGCAAGTTGCCACACAGCAGAGCCTGAAAACCAACATGAAAAATTAAGTACGCTTGATAGGGGACGTCACATAACCAAACGGGAACCTTCTCCGGGTCCTACAGAGTCTATGTGCAATATCAATGTGGCAGCGATTTAATGGGAAGGGGGGGGGGGTCCTCTGAGATTGTGAGGTCATCAATATCAAATCATTGGGTGTCTGAATCCTAGCACCTCCATCGAAAAGCTGTATAAAGTGGCCACTGTGCTTACTTGAGCGATTAGGCCAGGCATCAGCAACCTACAGGTGTTCTGAAACTACAACTCCCAGAGTGCTCACTTCAATTGTATGGGAGTTACAAGAACAGCAAAGCAAGTCTGCATGCTGGTATTTGTAGTTTCTCTGCAGCTGAAGCGCCGAAGGTTGCTTATCCCTGTCCTAGGCCAGTCCCACTCAAGTGAATGGCGCTGAGCTGCAATATCAAGCACAGCCACTATACAATGGATGGCGCTGTGCTCGTTGAGCTATGAGGAGGCTGTGACGCTCACTAGAGCTCTTGGGGATCAATAGGAAAATCCCAGAAAACCACTATAAAAATGATCTTGGCATGGAGGAGAGCATCATAAGAAAGGTGTCCATGCAGCAGGGCCTGGCTACAAACCCTGTGTGTACTCACCAAACATGGAGCTGATGGAACCCGCCATTAGCAGCTGCTGAGTCGTGTTGTACATCGTGACGTCAATCAGTCCTTTCCGGATGGTTTCACTCACTTTAGCGCCCAAGAGAACAGATCCCACGGTTTCAAAGATGGAGGCCAGAATGCAAGCTTGCCTTAACGTCACCACACCAGAGCCCACCGCCGTGCCAAAGGAGTTTGCTACATCGTTGGCACCAACTGAGAAAGCCAGCACAAAGGCTATGATAAAACCCACCACCAGCATCCACAGGTAGTCGGACATTGGACCCCCCTCCTGGATGCCGAGGGTACTGGTAACTACGCTGAAAACGGTTGTCGATTCCATAATTTTCTCTTTTTTTTGGCTCAATGTGAAAATAGATTATAAAAAATAAAATACTATGTAAACAAAACAACGTAGAGGTATGAAAATAATTCAATAAATTACTATAAAATTAAATATGCAGTAAACTGAATGGGGCCGAGAGTCTCGGACTGAAGTCTTTGCTATTTGCTCTGTATGGAAATTGTTTTTTGAGAGTTCCTTTGGCTCTGGTGGGTTATAGGTGAAGAAACTTCCATGATGCAGAAAACAAGGAATCCGGCAGACTCTTCATTCTGGAAGAAGACGAGAAAGAAGGCGTCAGAGAAAGAGCGGACACTGGAGATGAGCGGTGAACGGCTATCGCCAAGATAAAGCCATGCCACCAGCAGAGCCCTTTTTATAGGCATTTTGGGAATACTTTGGCACAATTATTTGAGGTGTGTACATCATCTGGCGCCACTCCAGACCATAAGCAGAGGAAATGACTGAAATTGACCAACAGGTGGATTGGTTTTGAACCCAGAATGTGCTATAAATCAGCCATAGACCCCAATAAAAGGGATTAGGGATTACAGCGGAGAATAACCGGCGGCGGTATAATGATCAGCCACAAACATCCTGTAACCATAAAAACAAGCAGTAAATATCCGCTAGAAGCAGAGCGACCTGGACGGCTTCCCTGCAAGCTCAGGACTCTGCTGCAATCTCACACGAACGTGTAATGCCCGTTGACGTATTGCGGACCTGCAATACACGGGCACCGTTCTGTGGCCATTCCGCATAATGGACGCTGATCCATTCATTTTAATGGGTCCGCAAATCCTGAGATGCGGAACGAACACTATGGAGCAGGCCATGGAAGCACTATGAAGCGCTTCTGTGGGATGTCAGTCAGTACCTCCACAACTGAGAAAAAAAATATAAGTGCATCAACCGGGCACACGGCTGGTGCATTGCTGACAGTTATTTGTGGGCACACACATTTGTATGCATGAGCCCTTAAAAGCAGGGCGACCAAAGGGGCGCTGATGGATCCATTGATGGTCTACGATCATTTTGCCCCAAACACAACTAATATAATACATAGAGGAGGAGGGGGGGCTGTGGTCACTGCGCCACCAATGAATATAGTTAGTATGCCTGAATATAAACGTAACCTGCATGTGCCAGCCATATCCCATACCTGCCTTCTATTACTGCGAGTCGTGATCCTACACAATTAACCCCCCACTGATTGGATACTGACGACCTACCCTAAAGACAAGTCAGTTTTCTACTTCCAGAAAACCCCTTAAAAAAAAAATATAAATAAAAAAAAATATATATATATATATATATATATATATATATATATATATATATATATATATATATATATATATATATATATATATATAATAATAATAAATGCCAGATCCGTTTTGCCGGATGACACCGGAAAGACGGATCCGGCATTTCAATGCATTTTTCTGACTGATCATACAAATGCCAACAGTGGGCATACGTTTTGCCGGATCGCTCTGCCGCAAGTGTGAAAGTAGCCACAGACGTCCCGATGGGGGATACAGCTTCGGGCCTCATGCACAAGTCTATTTTTGTTCTGCATCCAACCTTTTTTTCCCGCAGATCAGCACCGCGTGCCATCTGCGTCCATGTCCTATACCTGTCCGTTTTGCACCCCCTGCGAGGCACCTACACGCCGCCGTGCTATAGGCGCCACGGGCTGGAGGGGGAGGATTTACTCTAATCATTTAATCCCATGACTTTTTTTTAAAATACATTCCTACAGTTGCCAAGCAATTAAGAACGTTTAAATTAAAGCCCGCCAGCCTCCTGGGGCCCCCGCCATCCCTCCCATAAGCTGGACCAGTGGGCACATGCCCGGAGCCATGGGGGGGGGGGGGGGGGGGGGGTGGACCTGCACATGAGGGGCATGTAGAATAAAGAGCAGTCCCTGAAAGAATATATGGGCACCGGTACAGTCCAGCTCTGCCATACAGGAGTCAGGGGGGGACCAGCTCTGGGCAGGATGATGAGAGTTGTGGCGTCACTAGAGGTGGACGCTGAATGGCGAGACGCACTACAAGGCTCAGCAGAGCTATCCGATGACGGGAGATGTACGGCCACACAAGTCCCGGGGCTTTCCCGGAGAAAGACGGTACCGCAGCGGCTTTGACCTTGCCGCCCTCTCCTGCGGCGACAGCGCGTCCTCCTGCCCTCAGGCGGCGGAGCTTCTTACCGTGTACGGACCGGAGACTGACGGCTGAGCTCTCCCGGCGACCGCTGCCTTCACTTCCCGCTCGATTTTGGCACAAAGGCGCAAAACTGAAGGCACCGGGAGGAGGGACTGCGGTCTGGGCGCCAAAACGCGTCTGTTCGAACAATCCAGTGATCGCTGAGTGATGGGGGAGGGGCCGCCTCAGCCCGTACTATATACCAGAGTACTGCTCCTCCCGCCTAGTGTTCTATATACCGCGTGTACACCTCAGCCCGTACTATAGTGTATACCACAGAGTACTGCTCCTCCCGCCTAGTGTTTTATATACCATGTGTACCCCTCAGCCCGTACTATAGTGTATACCACAGTGTACAGCTCCTCCAGCCTATAGTGTTCTATATACCGCGTGTACACCTCAGCCCGTACTATAGTGTATACCACAGTGTACAGCTCCTCCAGCCTATAGTGTTCTATATACCACGTGTACACCTCAGCCCGTACTATAGTGTATACCAGGTGTACAGCTCCTCCCGCTATACTATGTGTACAACCCTCCATAACTATACATACAATATAATGGATATACACCTCAATATAAACCCCTCCCCCCAGACCCCCTATACATACTGCCATCCTTTACCTCAGAAGTCTATATGCCCCTTCTCCCCTATACACACTGCTCCCCATTACCTCAGCAGTCTATCCCCCCCGGACCCCTATACACACTGCTCCCCATTACATGTCTATATCCCCCCGGACCCCTATACACACTGCTCCCCATTACCTCAGCAGTTTATACCCCCCCGGACCCCTATACACACTGCTCCCCATTACATGTCTATATCCCCCCGGACCCCTATACACACTGCTCCCCATTACCTCAGCAGTTTATACCCCCCCGGACCCCTATACACACTGCACCCCATTACCTCATCAGTCTATATCCCCCCCCCCCCACCATACACACTGCTCCCCATTACCTCAGCAGTCTATATCCCCCCGGACCCCTATACACACTGCTCACCATTACCTCAGCAGTCTATATTCCCCTTCCCCCTATACACACTGCGCCCCATTACCTCAGCAGTCTATATCCCCCCGACCCCTATACACACTGCTCCCCATTACATCAGTCTATATCCCCCCGGACCCCTATACACACTGCTCCCCATTACCTCAGCAGTCTATATCCCCCCGGACCCCTATACACACTGCTCCTCATTACATCAGTCTATACCCCCCCGACCCCTATACACACTGCTCCCCATTACCTCAGCAGTCTATATCCCCCCCGGACCCCTATACACACTGCTCCCCATTACCTCAGCAGTCTATATTCCCCTTCCCCCTATACACACTGCTCCCCATTACCTCAGCAGTCTATATCCCCCCCGGACCCCTATACACACTGCTCCCCATTACCTCAGCAGTCTATATCCCCCGACCCCTATACACACTGCTCCCCATTACCTCAGCAGTTTATATCCCCCGGACCCCTATACACACTGCACCCCATTACCTCAGTCTATATTCCCCTTCCCCCTATACACACTGCGCCCCATTACCTCAGCAGTCTATATCCCCCCGGACCCCTATACACACTGCTCCCCATTACATCAGTCTATACCCCCCCGGACCCCTATACACACTGCTCCCCATTACCTCAGCAGTCTATATCCCCCCGGACCCCTATACACACTGCTCCCCATTACCTCAGCAGTTTATATCCCCCGGACCCCTATACACACTGCTCCCCATTACCTCAGCAGTTTATATCCCCCAGACCCCTATACACACTGCTTCCCATTACCTCAGCAGTCTATATCCCCCCCGGACCCCTGTACACACTGCTCCCCATTACCTCAGCAGTCTATATCCCCCCCACCATACACACTGCTCCCCATTACCTCAGCAGTCTATATCCCCCCGGACCCCTATACACACTGCTCCCCATTACCTCAGCAGTTTATATCCCCCGGACCCCTATACACACTGCCTCCCATTACCTCAGCAGTCTATATCCCCCCGGACCCCTATACACACTGCTCCCCATTACCTCAGCAGTCTATATCCCCCCCGGACCCCTATACACACTGCTCCCCATTACATCAGTCTATACCCCCCCGGACCCCTATACACACTGCTCCCCATTACCTCAGCAGTCTATATCCCCCCGGACCCCTATACACACTGCTCCCCATTACCTCAGCAGTTTATATCCCCCGGACCCCTATACACACTGCTCCCCATTACCTCAGCAGTTTATATCCCCCAGACCCCTATACACACTGCTTCCCATTACCTCAGCAGTCTATATCCCCCCCGGACCCCTGTACACACTGCTCCCCATTACCTCAGCAGTCTATATCCCCCCCACCATACACACTGCTCCCCATTACCTCAGCAGTCTATATCCCCCCGGACCCCTATACACACTGCTCCCCATTACCTCAGCAGTTTATATCCCCCGGACCCCTATACACACTGCCTCCCATTACCTCAGCAGTCTATATCCCCCCGGACCCCTATACACACTGCTCCCCATTACCTCAGCAGTCTATATCCCCCCCGGACCCCTATATACACTGCTCCCCATTACCTCAGCAGTCTATATCCCCCCCCACCATACACACTGCTCCCCATTACCTCAGCAGTCTATATCCCCCCCCACCATACACACTGCTCCCCATTACCTCAGCAGTTTATATCCCCCCGGACCCCTGTACACACTGCTCCCCATTACCTCAGCAGTTTATATCCCCCCGGACCCCTGTACACACTGCTCCCCATGACCTCAGCAGTCTATATCCCCCCGGACCCCTATACACACTGCTCCCCATTACCTCAGCAGTCTATATCCCCCCGGACCCCTATACACACTGCTCCCCATTACCTCAGCAGTTTATATCCCCCGGACCCCTATACACACTGCTCCCCATTACCTCAGCAGTTTATATCCCCCAGACCCCTATACACACTGCTTCCCATTACCTCAGCAGTCTATATCCCCCCCGGACCCCTGTACACACTGCTCCCCATTACCTCAGCAGTCTATATCCCCCCCACCATACACACTGCTCCCCATTACCTCAGCAGTCTATATCCCCCCGGACCCCTATACACACTGCTCCCCATTACCTCAGCAGTTTATATCCCCCGGACCCCTATACACACTGCCTCCCATTACCTCAGCAGTCTATATCCCCCCGGACCCCTATACACACTGCTCCCCATTACCTCAGCAGTCTATATCCCCCCCGGACCCCTATATACACTGCTCCCCATTACCTCAGCAGTCTATATCCCCCCCCACCATACACACTGCTCCCCATTACCTCAGCAGTCTATATCCCCCCCCACCATACACACTGCTCCCCATTACCTCAGCAGTTTATATCCCCCCGGACCCCTGTACACACTGCTCCCCATTACCTCAGCAGTTTATATCCCCCCGGACCCCTGTACACACTGCTCCCCATGACCTCAGCAGTCTATATCCCCCCGGACCCCTATACACACTGCTCCCCATTACCTCAGCAGTCTATATCCCCCCGGACCCCTATATACACTGCTCCCCATTACCTCAGCAGTCTATATCCCCCCCACCATACACACTGCTCCCCATTACCTCAGCAGTTTATATCCCCCCGGACCCCTGTACACACTGCTCCCCATGACCTCAGCAGTCTATATCCCCCCGGACCCCTATACACACTGCTCCCCATTACCTCAGCAGTCTATATGACAGGTTGCTTTTAGCATCACAGACCCCAGAGCACAGTCTGCGCAGGCGCTCCTGTGATGACACCGGGTAGCCAAGGCTACACCCTGACCAGTGTAGGATGCATGTGGTCAGGACCAGTGATTCATACGCTCCTTTGCAGAAGTAACAGCTCCCATGACTACCTCTGTATGAGTCATGTCTTGTATTTGCAATAAACATCACAGATACATTGTTGCAAAATCCCCTCAAACAATACAGCCTCTGGGGGCCATTACTGGTGCGGCCCAGGCCTGTAACTGGTCACCTGGGCTAGGAGCTGAAGCCAGCATGACCACGCTGCCAAGTCATTTATGAGGATCATTGACACATTATAAAAGCCTGAAGGGACGCACCCTGCACTCATGTAGGTCACATTCACTGACAGGGCGTCTGCCATATTCCTTTTGCATTCCTCCGTTACCATTAGACCGCCCAGCAGTCTCCCGGTAATTGGGCTCCTTGCACGCCGCCTCTGTATACACTGGCTATAGGTTCTAACCATAGGGCTCCATTCACACCATCCTTTAGGCCTCCAGGGTTGTGCACATTTGGGGGGCGTGTTTGCACCTCCTACCCCTTCCCGGCCAGACCTGCGAAGGAAAGCTTTCTTAGGGTACTTTCACACTTGCGGCAGAGGATTCTGTCAATCCGTACGCCAACTGGTGGCATTTGTCAGACGGATCTGGATGCGGCTTCGTCTGACAAATGCATTGAATTACCGGATCAGTCTCTCTGGAAAAACGGATCCAGTATAAATTTTTTAATGCATTTTTAAAAAAGGTCTGCGCAAGCCGGATCTGTTTTGCCGGAACACTTAATGCCGGATCCGGCACTAATACACTTCAATGGAAATTAATGCCGGATCCGGCAAGTGTTCAGTATTTTTGGCCGTAGAGAAAACTGCAGCATGCTACTGCATTTTCTCCGTCCAAAAAACTTAAGAGCAACTGAACCGATGCATCCATTAGAATAAAACTGATCAGTTTTTTCCGGTATTGAGCGCCTGTGACGGAACTCAATACCGGAAACCAAAAACGCTAGTGTGAAAGTACCCTTACCTGCTTTCCGGCTCTGGTGTTCTCAGGCCTTCGCTGTTTTGCTCATGTCCCTGGATATAAAACGTACATTTTGCCACCAATCCTCTTGCTCATGACAAGCAGTCACATGGCACAAGGGTAGCAGGTCACTGCCGAGACCAGCGAATGGCTGCAGCGGCGTCAAACCAGCCAGGGACCTGAGGAGAGCAGTGACCAGCGCCAGCAGGCAGGCAAACATACTTCCTTTCGCAGTTCTGCCCAGGAGAGCGGGGTTGCCACATGGAGGGGTCTGCCCAAAGATGCACCACAAAAAAAAATAAAGTTTTTTTTCTCCAACCTACGTGGACATACCCCAGCATCTGCCGTGCTTTCCAATACAGAGGGCCACTTTATACAGCGCCACACAGTTTTTTTGTAATGGAACCCTATGGGCAAAATATGACTAAAGTTGGGGCCAGGAGATGTCTGACAGCAAGGCACAGCATCTAGTACAATGCCCATCCAAGGGCAGTGTAATCTGGGCCCCCGGGCAGCAAGCTATAACCCCCCCCAAACAACTATAGCTATAACTATCTAGTTTCACAAACACTTCTAAACTTTTAAGGGTGCACTAACAGACCCCAATGCACCCTGCAAGTCATGTGGGAGCTGGCAGCAGCTGGCGCGCTAATGCACGTGCTGGCAGATAACTGCAGCTGCTGCCAGCCCCGGTACGACTTCTGAGAACAGCTTAGATCTCTCCTTCTGTACCAGTCTGTAACTCGTCTTGTTTATGATTAGTGCAGTTGTCTGTATTATGTATGTGCACCGCTTATCATATGTACAGCGCTATGGAATGAATGGCGCTTTAATAATAAATAATAATACAGTGAGCAGCGGCCCCCGAGGTGACGCTAGGTGCGGCCATCGATAAGACAATGTCTTCAGCTCGTCGATGGAGAAGACGGACATGACTTCTCCTGCACCAGAGAGGCTGTGCTCCGCCGGGTGGGCTAGGACAGGCTGACTCACTCCAGGTGACGACATTTCCTCTATTACACAAAGAGGCAGCCGGCTGGGTCTGGATGTCCCAGTACTCCGAGGCAGCACCCCCTCCCACCCCTAGCTGGGTGCCTCTCCCAAGGCCACATGACAAAGGGGCAATCTAAATTCACCAGAGGACGGTGAAAGTGCCCTTCAGAAGAGGGAACGTCCCCTGCAGTGGTTCACGTGCAGCCATGACCACAGGAGGAGGGTGGGATGAACTTGACTCCACGACTTCCTACAGACAAACTTGCAGAACGTGTAGGTTTAGCCGAGCAGTTTAGGGCAGCTACCCCCCCCCCCCCCCCCCCCAGGGCGCGTCTATCATAGACAATTGCAGGTAGTCACGTCTGGAGTTAACTGTAGACACGTTTCCGATTCACAAACTACAGGTTAATATATAACTATGCGACAAAGAGCCGCCAGCACTTAGCAGCCTGATAGATAAAGCGGATCTGCGCGCTACCAGAGAGCGACAACCGGCAGCGCACGCTTCCCAGCTGTAAGTTTATTACGGCTCCTCCAGGGCAATGGAGATCATCGTGAGCCCAAGGTCCTGGGCACCAGTTACTCAACTTGTGTCACAATCGGTGCCAGGAGGCCAAATATGTAACTCATTACATGCCACCATGCCAGCTGTAGTCACATGTGTGATTGTAGTGTGCGGCCCACGAGGTCTAGAGAGCGTGCATGATGCATCACACCGACCACATGTCGAGGGCCCTGAGGCTTGGAGCTCATGTTAGGGCTCCTGGCACCCCCACCAATCAGCAGCAGCACCGATGACGGGACAGCGCCTTTCACTGTGTAGTGGTCAGAGCCGGTCACTGCAGCCACGCTAAAAAGCTGATCACCGGGGGGTGCCGGGTGTTGGATCAGATATTAATAGTCATCAGTATAAAGGCCCGGAGAGCCCCTTTAATTTATTATTAGCTGTAAGACGACAGCTTTGGGGGGCCGGTGTTATTCTGATCGCACAGTTGATGGCTGATGATCCAACGCTCGTTCATCCGACAGCCGATCCTTCCGACTGCTACCAAAGGGGGGGGGGGAGATAGGGGGTATGCAGCAGCAGCTCCTCTGCCTAGAGAATAAAAGGATTGGACATGCTGGAATCTAACTGCCTGACCCTGTCCATTAGGCAGTCAATGCTATTCCACCTCCCCCTCAACTGGTAACATGGGGGGCAATGGATGTATTCGAAACCCCACCCACCCTAGGGATATGTTCACACAGCGCTAGTTCTGACGCAACTATTCATGGACATAAATACGCGCCGGACTCCACTGCCGCCACCTGTGGACGTGTCCTTCCACCGTGGGAGGGCCCATCCACACCTGCAGGTTTTTGATACTAAAACAAGTGTGGATTATAAAAAGGAGAGGTGATTATGTATAAGGCTGGGTTCACACCTGAGCGTTTTACAGCGCGTTCGAACACGCTGTAAAAACACCCTACGCCCCAAGAAGTACAGGAGCTTCTTTGGGGCGTATTGTCGCGCGTTCCCGCACATAGACTTAGCGGGAACGCGCGACAATGGACGTTTGTTTCCTCGCACGTATGTAAACGCCCGATAAACAGCGCTTATCGGGTACGCTCAGGTGTGAACCCAGCGTAAAGGGCAGATACTACCCCTTCTAGAGCGCACCCCCTTTAAAAACTACATTTCGTATGCATTCAGTTTCCGTATTTCCGTTCAAAGATAGAACATGCCCTATTACTGCCCGCCAATCACGTTCCGTGGCTCCATTCAAGTCAATGGGTCCACAAAATAAAAACGGAACACATACGGAATGTACTCCGTATGTCTTCTGTAGCCATTTTTCCGCGGAACAGTCTATTGAAAATGTTATGCCCAGCCCAATTTTTTCGATGTAAATACCGTATACGCCATACAGAAAAATGGAATTGAACCGGAAACACAAAAATGGATGCATTAAAGGGCCCGCAAAACACTGAAAAATCCATACGGTTGTGTGAACGAGCCCTTACCGATTAAAAGGAAGAGGGCCACTAATAAAAGGATGGATGGGAGGCTCCCAGGGGGCACCACGTGTGCACACAGACAGCTCCGAGCCCGCGGTGCCACCGGAGCGCCCCTGCCAGTGTTGGACGTCAGATAGTAACCCCCTCCCCTAAATAAAAAAAATATACAAATCCATACCTACCAACTGCTATATGGGGGTCCTCTAAGGTTATAACTCCTAATAAAGGTCACCCCCCCCCTCCATACATCGATTATCTGCCCTGAGCACATAAGCGTCTAGTGGTCAATTACCGCACAGAAACCGCAGCGAGCTGTCATATTGCCACTATAATATAAAACGGTTCTATAAAGTCCGTACGATTCACAGATGGCAGTCAGAGGCTGATCGTGACCGAGAGATCGGAACAGATTTTGGTCGGCCGGGCGCGATCGGTAATTATGAGAAGCAGCAGGGATGTGAGCAGAGTCTAATCCCGGCCCTGCCCGGGCTGCTCCCCCCACACGCCGGCGCAGCACTCACCACTGGATGCCCGGTAGGTCCTAGATCCGCGTCCTGACAGTCGGTGAGAAGCCGGTTGTCAGATCTTCGCCTGCGCCATATTAAGAGCCACGACCTCGTGTGCGTAATATAAGAGACAACCAGGGGGCGGAGCCTGAGCCCCGCCCAGCTGTCATTCATTCCTTGCCAGCAGCCTCAGCGCCGCTCGGTTCGGGGCGGGAGTCACCGGCTGGGCTTAACGTATGGAGCTGCTGACAGAGAGGTGACGTAACGGTCACCGGGTGCGAGGGGAGAGGAGGAAAACCGAATACCGGGGGGAGCAGGGGGGATGGGAATGGGAACGAGCCACGGCTGACCACGCCCACTAAGGGCGCCGATTGGTGGGTTAAGGGGAGGCTGATAGGCGTCACTGGTGACGTCACGCGAGGAGGGAGCCGGTGGGCGAGGAGAGACGAGAAGGGGAGGGCGGAATGAGTGGGGTGAGGGGGATTCACAGCAGTGGCCTCCTGCAGGGGGTGACCCGCCGCCATCAGCATTGTGTAATGTCACAGCCCTGCGCCGAGGAGCTGCTACATAAGAGGCTGTTCACACAGCGGCGGTTATTGGCCACACGGGGGAAATATGGAAAGTAAATGGGGCGCATTTATCAAGCGCCTCAGATTTATTATTTTTTTTTTTCAGACTTTTAGACTGGAGCAGGTTATTTTTTAAAAGTCGCCCAGGAGTTGATGATTGAGGCGCCTTTGTGTTTGTCGGATCTCCGGGGGTCAGTTTCATATAGACTGGTGTAATTCCACTGTGCGCCAAAACAAATGCAGCAAATGTACGGAGAAAAGTCGCGCCTCTGCCTCAAAGGGACACTTTGTGTAAAGCAATAAAAAGTCGCACTTTACCACTGACAAAAATATGTCCGCCCTGGGGGGATGGAAAAACTAGACAGCAAAATGAGGCAATTGCATTCACACGTTCACATCCGTTGCACAAAATTCATTTCAATGGGGGAAAAATGTGCGCTGTCCACATCCGCACTTCCGTTCCGCGGCCCTGCAAAAAGAACGAACGTGTCCTAATCCTGTCCGCAGCCATGGACAAGAATAGGCACTTTTATCATAGTGCCGGCCACGTGCGGTCCGCAAAATGCAGAGCGCACATGGCCGGTGTCCGTGCTTTGAGGACCGCAAAACACTTGTGGACGTATAAATGGACTCTTAGGCTACTTTCACACTGGCGTTTTGGTTTCCGTTTGAGAGATCCGTTCAGGGCTCTCACAAGCGGTCCAAAACAGGGTTAGTTTTACCCTAATGCATTCTGAATGGATAAGGATCCGCTCAGAACGCATCAGTTTGCCTCCGTTCAGTCTCCATTCTGCTCTGGAGGCCGCTTGCAGCGTTTTGGTGTCCGTCTGATGAAACTGAGCCAAACGGATCCGTCCTGTCACACAATGTAAGTCAATGGGGACGGTTTTCTATGACACAATCTGGCACAATAGAAAACGGATCCGTCCTCCATTGACTTATAATGGTGTTCAAGACGGATCCGTCTTGGCTGTGTTAAAGATAATACAAACGGATCCGTTCTGAACGGATGCAGACGTTTGTATTATCTAAATGGATCCGTCTGTGCAGATCCATGACAAATGCGCACCAAACGCCAGTGTGACAGTAGCCTTAGTCTAAAATTTCAAATTGAAATTGCGCCTCTTTTAGAGACTTTTGCGCCTCGCCAACCATTTTGAAGTTTTAGACTAGTTTAGGAGTTGTGCCTTTCTTACACAAGAATTAGGCGCAAAAACAATCAAATTTTCTACTCCACTGCCGTACTTTTCTTCCGAGTGGTAAAGTGTGATTTTCTTTGCATTAAAAGCTGCACTTTCAGGTAGATGTGCGACTTTTCTCTGCACAAATGCAACCATTTTTTATGCACAGTCTTAGTGAATATGAACCTGCTGTACTTAAAAACAACCACCAGAGGTCAGACTAATACCAATACGCCTCATCTGATTCATCAGCGGCTGTGCCACATTTAAAGGGGTTATCCCAGACTATAAAAAGCTCCCCCATATGGCGGGCCCCTCACACTGAATATACTTACGCCGCTCCTGGTCCCCGCACCGCCGCAGCTGCTTCTCCCCATGCGAAGATGAAAACGTTCCGGTGTCGGGGGCAGCAGCCAATGGCAGGTGGTGACGGTGACGAGCCTCCCTTGCATCGAGGGGTGACGGCCGAATGAAATACGCCTCTCTAAGTTTAGGCGAGCTTGATAAATGTGCCCCATAGTTTATCACGTGCGATTCTGACCGCGCCTCAGCTGCCACATGTGAATATGTCCTAACATTGAACATACACGTTACATAGCGGGAACAATCGTGTATGGAGAAAGACATTTGCTGACAGGTTGAACAGAGGATTGTATTTCCAGTCTGTGATGTGTTGTGCGCAGTGATGGCGGCCAACATGACCTATCAGCAGTGATGGCGGCCAACATGACCTATCAGCAGTGATGGCGGCCAACATGACCAATCAGCAGTGATGGCGGCCAACATGACCAATCAGCAGTGATGGCGGCCAACATGACCAATCAGCAGTGATGGCGGCCAACATAACCAATCAGCGTTATGGGAGGCTGACTGACCCCAGTCTTTTCAATGGCTGCACATCGGGCATTGCAGCAAAGATCATCGTGTAGCCCCAGTCTAAGCCGCAATGCAGCAGACATGACATGATTTTTAACACGTTCCTGCAGCCTGAAACAGAAGATCCATACTCTCCTGCTCCCTGCCGCCCCCGCTGCCTCCATCTTCCAGTCCCGGCGCTGTTTACATCCGGTTGGATATGGGCATAGTCACTTGTACCTCTCCAGCCAATGACTGGCCTCAGTGGTGATGTGGCTACAATCAGCGTGTCACCGCTTAAGCCAGTCATTTGCTGGACAGGAAGATGGAGACAGCGAGAGCAGCACGGAGCGGGAAAGTAGGAAACTTCTGTGTCAGGGGCCACGCTGCAGGAACTGGCTAAACATTATTTTAACTAGGAAACTCCTTTAAGTGGCGATATTTCCTCCCATTCCCAAATGAGCGCTTTCCTTCACCGCAGAGGACGGCGCTCACCAGTTATTACCGCCTCCTGCACCCCCAGATATACTGTAGATACCCTGCAATAACCAGTAAGCGCTTTCCGTGAAGGCTCAAGCACGCGGCCATTGTTTTAGTCCGCATCTGAACCGCGTTTTTTTTTTTTATGTGACTCGGATGCGGACCCATTCACTTCAACGGGGCCGCAAAAGATGCGAACAGCACTCCATGTCCTGCCCGCATCCGTTACTCCGTTCTGCAAAATGCAGAACACACATGGCTGGTGTCCAGCGGACCAAAAGAAAAGGCACAGTCGTGTGTATGAGGCCTTACCAGCCGGGAAAGCACTTATTGGGTTAACCCTTTAATGACCAGTCACTTTTTTGTGATTTAGCACACGTGGTTCAAACACTTGTAACTTTTTTATTTTTTTGGACAACCAAAATAACTTTTGCAGCTTTTTATTACATAGCATAGGGGTTTTTAATATATATTTTTTTGTTTTATTAGGGGGGAACTGTACAATATTTTTTTTTAAGTCATTTTTATTCAAACTATATGCAAATTATTATAATTAGTTCCCTATATGTGTTGGATAGTTTTATTATACAATATGTATAGTTTCACATGAATGGGGTGATAGTTGTAGACCTTTGGGGGACACTGACTTTTTTATTTTGCACATTTTCCTTTTTTTTTCCTTTTATTTATTACATTTTTTTTATCATCACTTTATTATTTATTTTTAAAATATATTTTTGCCACATAACATGACAGTGAACAAATTTTTTTGCACTTTTTCCTTTTTAGGCTGGTTTCACACGGGCGTTGCGGAAAAATGTGCGGGTGCGTTGCGGAAACACCCGCGATTTTTCCGCGCGAGTGCAAAACATTGTAATGCGTTTTGCACTCGCGTGAGAAAAATCGCGCATGTTTGGTACCCAAACCCGAACTTCTTCACAGAAGTTCGGGCTTGGGATTGATGTTCTGAAGATTGTATTATTTTCCCTTATAACATGGTTATAAGGGAAAATAATAGCATTCTGAATACAGAATGCTTAGTATAATAGTGCTGGAAGGGTTAAAAATAATAAAAAAGTTAACTCACCTTATCCCCATGATCGTGTAGATCCCGGTCTGTTCTTTAGCTGTGGACTGAATGACCTTTGGTGATGTCAGATCACATGCTCCAATCACATGGTCCATCACCATGGTGATAGAGCATGTGATCTGACGTCATCAAAGGTCCTTCAGCCACAGCTAAAGAACAGACCGACCGGGAACTAGGCGATCATGGGGATAAGGTGAGTTAACTTTTTTTATTTTTTTTAACCCTCCCAGCACTATTATACTATGCATTCTGTATTCAGAATGCTATTATTTTCCCTTATAACCATGTTATAAGGGAAAATAATACAGTGAATAGACTGTCACCTAGAACCCATGTGTGGAAATCGCACTGCATCCGCACTTGCTTGCGGATGCTTGCGATTTTCACGCAACCCCATTCATTTCTATGGGGCCTGCGTTACGTGAAAAACGCTGAATATAGAACATGCTGCGATTTTCACGCAACGCATAAGTGATGCGTGAAAATCACCGCTCATGTGAACAGCCCCATAGAAATGAATGGGTCAGGATTCAGTGCGGGTGCAATGCGTTCAACTCACGCATCGCACCCGCGCGGAAATCTCGCCCGTGTGAAAGGGGCCTTATAGTTTTTACTTGTATTTTATTTATTTAACATCTTTTTGCAATTTTTTTTTTAATGTATATATATATATATATATATATATATATGATATATATATATATTTTTTTGCAGCACTGTATGTCCCCCAAGAGGTCTTTAAAAGACCTCTGGGGGACACTGACTTTTTTTTTTATATATATATATATTTTTGTTACTTTTAATACATATATTTACCAAATAATTCGTCACCCAAAAGGTATTTTCACTGTAACTGGAGCATCAAAAAGGAGCCCCAATTACAGGGAAAACCAGCCTCCTGGCAAGGCTTTGTACAGGGCAGAGCTGGTGAGGCTCTGTACTCCTCTGCCCCTGACACCCGGTGATCTCGTGATCAATGGATCTAAACTGCACAGCGCGCCGCTCACCCATGTGAGGAGAAGGCAGAAGCGCTGATACACTGCGTCTGCCTTCTCCTCGGCTCCCCCGCTGTCTCTGACAGCCGGGGACCCGTCCTGCTACAGTGTAGGAGCAGGAGCTGTAACCCTGCAATAGTGCGGCTCCAGGCATAAACAAAGCTGTGTTTCTGCTCAGCAGGACGGGGGCCGCAAACCTTAGCTCTGGGGGCTGCATGCGGCCCGCGGGCCTCAGTTTGTGCACCCCTGGTCTAATGCGTATGGGCACCTTAAAGTGGTTGGCCCATCTCATACACTGGAGGCATATCACTAGGATATGCCCCCAATGTCTCTGGGACCCGCTCTGATCTCTAGAACACCCTCGGCTATTTTCAGAAGTACCATTGAAATGAATGTGAATTGCACGAAGCGAGAGCACCCACTGCTCCATTCACTTTGATTGGGTTGATTGAAATAGCCGAGCAAGTGCTCAGCTATTTTTGTCGCACCCATAGAAATAAATGGAGGACAGTCGCGCATGCGCGGTGCACCCTCCAGCACTTTGCGAGCTCCCAGAGCTGCACCTATCAGACATTGGGGTCATATCCTAGAGATATGCCCCAATGTATGAGATGGGCCGCCCCCTTTTGGGAGCGAGCCGTTTTCCGCTCTTGCTCTGAAGCCTATAGGCAAAAATACTGAAAATAAAGCTGTAAGGTCCAAATCTGGGTCCTGGGTTTTACGTATAATGAGATGAGGGGCGCTGCATTATAATGAAGGGGGGTTCTTTACAGTTCATGGCTGGACGGGTGTGCGGAGATTTCCCGAGCTGTTGCCTATGAGACAGCCCGTGTTTGCGCGTTTAGCGCTAGAGTCTACAGCGTACCGCTCTCTTGTGTAAACGGAATAATAAGCTTTCATTAGAATGGAATCTCACTGGGGCTTTTCCTGGAGATTTATCTGACCTTCATTCTGTTGTTCTCATAGTTTATCTCATGTTTTATTATCAGAAAATGGAACGGAATTTTTAGGCACAAAATACTCGATGTAGGCGTGATTTATTCCCTAAAATTCATAATACATAGCACATTATTGTGACTGTCTGCCATAACTTAGGTTGTCTGCCATCTCTCCCCATTTGTCCTGTAGCTTAAAGGGGTTGTCCTGTCCATCTGTCCGCTCTTCTGTTGTAGCTTAAAGGGGTTGTCCTGTCCATTTGTCCGCTCTTCTGTTGTAGCTTAAAGGGGTTGTCCTGACCATGTAGTCCCTCTTCTCCCGCAGATTAAAGGGGTTGTCCTGCACATCTGTCCGCTCTTCTGTTGTAGCTTAAAGGGGTTGTCCTGTCCATCTCTCCCCTCTTCTGTTGTAGCTTAAAGGGGTTGTCCTGACCATGTAGTCCCTCTTCTCCCGCAGATTAAAGGGGTTGTCCTGCACATCTCTCCCCTCTTCTGTTGTAGCTGAAAGGGGTTGTCCTGTCCATCTGTCCGCTCTTCTGTTGTAGCTTAAAGGGGTTGTCCTGACCATGTAGTCCCTCTTCTCCCGCAGATTAAAGGGGTTGTCCTGCACACCTGTCCCTTCTTCTGTTGTAGCTTAAAGGGGTTGTCCTGTCCATCTGTCCCCTCTTCTTCTCTTCCTTAGCTTAAAGGCGGATGTTTTGTCCATCTGTCTCGTCTTCTGCTGTAGCTTTAAGGGGTTGTCCCTTTTATGTTGTAATAGTTTGGGCGTTTTCAGATGCAGCCATAGCAATGATGTTTTTTTTTTATTTGTAAAAAAGAAAAAAGGGAAGGGGTTAAAAGGGATGCCCTGTTTCAAGTTAAAAACGGTGCAATGGTGGGCAGTGCAGTGAAAGAATTATACAGGCATTTCCTACATTATTATCATCATAATCTAAGTCTGGCGGAGTGCATGGGAGCGGCGCTGCTGGATCCGGTCGGTAAGTAATACTTTTTTATTTTATCAAACTCCCCCCCCCCCCTTCCTCGTTACCCGTTTTATCTTGAAATTGGAGTTAAGATTCTTTCACAGTTGTTTCAGTATCTCTTAACCCACAAGCAGATAAGATAAAGGGTCCTCTTTGTCAGACCTTTAAAGATAACATAGACACAGCGCAGACCCACTAGTAGAGTTAAAATAAAACACGTTATCCTACTTACAGGATCATGCACATGGTATCGCATGTAAAACAAACTCCTGCCCGACCTAGGTTTCTCTCCGCTTCATCAGGGGCCCTTCTCTACAGATCCTGCTGCTATATTTCTACGCGGTCCCAGACATATAACACATATGCTTTTTATTTTTTCACACTTGCGGTAGCCTTTTCCGGGAGGGGAACAGCCTGCCGGATCTGTGCTACCGCAAGTCCACCGAGCCGCCGGAGGTCCGCTCTGGCCCTTTTCACTATGATAGAGGCGGGCCAGAGGTCCGGCCGCAGCACTGCAAACATGCCGAGAGGTGCCCGGAATAAAACTACAACATGCTGAGGTTTTTGTCCGGCCGCCTCTCGACATGTTTGCCATGCTGCGGCCGGACCGTCTCCATTATAGTGAATAGGGCCGGAGCGGATCTCCAGTGGCACGGTGGACTTGCGGTAGCACGGATCCGTCGGGCTGTTCCCCCACCGGAACAGCCTGCCGGAAAAGGCTACCGCAAGTGTGAAAGTAGCCTTAGCAAAAGTGCAGGATCATCCACATTTTTTTTACTTCAATGGGCAGTGATGGCCAGTTCGCCCGCAAACACATGCGGGCTGCCATCTTAACTCCCAAGTACGGCTATGCACAGGTAAGCCCTTACCCGTGCCTGCGCCACAAGCCGGTCTGAAACAAATGCGGTCACCGGGAGCAGGCAGTTCAGAGAACAGCCTGATGAAGGCTCCCAGTGGCTGTTCTCGGAACTGCCTGCTCCCGGTGACCGCATTTGTTTCAGACCGGCTCCCGGCGCAGGCACAGGTACGGGCTTACCTATGCATCGCCGGACTTGTGAGTAAAGAGGGCGAACAATGCGAACTGGCCATCACTGCCAATGGGTCTGTGGTCCACCTTTTGTGGATAAGTAAAGGACATGTTCTATCTTTTTTTCTGCAAAAAGACAGACTACGTCCACAAAATGTGGATCACAGACCCATTGAAAACAATAGGTCGGCAAAAAAAGATGTGGATGGCACATGGACTGCATCCATATTTTGCGGATCTGCAATTTGTGGATCGCAAAACAGATACAGTCGTGTAGATTGGGCCCGAATCAACTCCACAAGCAGACAATTTATTGTAAATTTTGGGGATGCAGAAGTGAAGCCGAGGCTGTCATATGGATGCAGTATATGGCACCTATACAGATGTGTATGGTCCCCAAGATCCGCTCTAGGAATTCATCCTAAATCGCAGTTCAGTTTTTCAGGCATCAAAATTTATTTGCTTCTGCAATTTTTTTTTCTATGTGTAATTCAGGTTCTGGTCGTGTTAACCTGATAAGGCATGTGGAATCTGGCTCCGCACATCATGACCTTGAAATGTGCGTGTGAAGTCTTTTGCAGTGTCGTTTAGGGCTTATGCTGACCCCTGTCCACTACAGCAGGTACGTGAGCCTCAAAACTGGACCATGGGGCAGAGGATGGAGGCGGCCTGATCCTTTTACATCATGCGGATGGCCAGGTACATGTATATTACATGCGTGGGGAAGAGGAGGCTCTAGGACAGTGATGGCTAACCTCCGGCACTCCAGCTGTGGTGAAACTACGACCCCCAGCATGCTCCATTCATTTCTACGGAGTTCTGCGAACAGCCAATGTACATCTTGGTACACCTCGTAGTTTTACCACAGTGCCTAAGGTTAGCCATCACAGCTTCTAGGATATATATATATCATTTCAATCCTTTCACAAATCAGCGTGAAGCAGTTAAAGGGACACATCAATCAAATTTAAGTATCACGTGTTAAAGGGGACCTCTCCCCTACTCATCATAATACTGGATCATTTATTCTGATGGCTCTATGTTGTGCCATTCCTTTATTACTCCTACTAGATGTTTATTAACACATTTCCAGCAGTCTGCAGTAAGGGTACAGATGAGTGTTACCAGTTGGGGGTTGTCCCACTGGCAGCGCTGATTGGATAATGTCAGATTGTGCAACCCCAACTGGTAACACTCATCTGTACCCTTACTGCAGACTGCTGGTAATTAATTTATAAACTTCTAGTAGGAATAATAAAGGAAAAAACGGCATAACATAGAATCATAAGAATAGAAGCTCCAGAATTGGTATTACATGGAGAACGCGAGTAGTCAGGGGAGGCGAGAGAGAGCTCCTCTTTCACAGCCTACATGTGAACATTGTATGTCCCTTTTTTCTGAGTAGATGGTTTTCTGGATATAATTTATTGAAGTTAGTATTCTACTTCCTGTTCTGGCTCTTTAACCCCTTAAGGACCTTGCCATTTTTCACCTTCCTGCCCAGGCCATTTTTAGCAAATCTAACATGTGTCACTTTATGTGGCTAATAACTATAAAACGCTTTGACTTATCCAAGGCCATTCTGAGATTGTTTTCTCGTCACATATTGTACTTCATGACGGTGGTAAAACGGAGTAAAGAAAAATCCCATCACAGCACTGCGGTATCGTTACACTGATATACAGAAAGCACTGCCAAAAATCATTCCAAAATCAGAGAGAAATACTAACGACAGCAACGACGCCTCTAGCTTAAAAACCCATCAGCTCTTTTGAGTTTGCGATGATGGTTGCTCTTCAAGGAAAGATTCAGGATGTTGTGGGGCCCATTTCAAAGTGTCTGCAATCTGAAGACACAAATATTGAGAAAGCAACACAATTACTTCAAAACGCAGTTGAAATCCTTCAGAAGTGATTATGACGGAGCGAAAAACAGCGCAATACGATTGTCAGGAAAATGGAGCATAGAAGCTACATTTCAACGAAGAAGACAAAGACGCGTGAAGCGACAGCAGGATGAGTTGTGTGAAGATGAGCGACTTCATGATGCGGAGAGGTACTTCCGGAGAAACATCTATAACACCTGTTTAGACACAATTATAATACAACTAAAACAAAGATTCTAAGGCCTGGTTCACACCTGAGCGTTTTACACGCCTGTTGTAAAACGCATGTTTCCCTATGGGCATGGTTCTCACCTGCACGTTTTTACGAACGCGCTGTAAAACGCCCTATGCCCAAAGAAGTACAGGAGCTTCTTTGGGGCGTATTGTTCGCGCCCATAGACTTCAATGGGAACTCTCCTCTGTACATAAACACACAGGAAAGGGTGATGGTGCTTCGCAGGAAGTCTCTTTCATTGGACACCTCATAGACATGGCTGTTTTTCATTGGACGCCTCTGTGGTCAATCGCAAGAACTCGCGTACGATGTGCGTTTCCTATTTCCAAAAACGCGCTGTAATATGCCCTGAAAACATCCGACTAAAACGCGCGTATCAAATAAGCTCAAGTGTGAACCAGGCCTAAAGCCTTCACGAGATTGTAAAAAAATGTAAAGCCTCATGCACCCGGCCGTTGTTTCGGTCCGCATCCGAGCCGCAGTTTTGGCGGCTCGGATGCGGACCCATTCACTTCAATGTGTGCTTGTCCGCATCCGTTGCTCCGTTCCGTGGCCCCGCACAAAAAAAAAATATAACGTCCTATTCTTGTCCGCGCTTTGCGGACATGAATAGGCATTTATATTAAAGGCTGCCCGTGCCGTTTGCAAATTGCGGAACGTGCATGGACGCAATCTGTGTTTTGCGAATCCGCGATTTGCAGACCGCAAAACACACCACGGTCTTGTGCATATAGCCTAAGGTTGCTGAAAAACTTGTAATGCATTACAAAAATGACTTTTCAGCAGCTCTCCAGCTAATTTATTTCAGAGCTTCTTTAAAACCACAGATCTCACAATTGACGACTGTAGAAGAAACTGAAAACAATGTACTAACCTCAAGTTTTCCTGAAGTATGCACAGCGTTCATTTTGTTCTAGACCCTGCCAGTGACGGTGGCAAGTGCCGAGCATTCGCTCTCCAAACTAAAATTGATCAAAAACTACCTGAGGTCTACCATGGGGCAAGACAGACTGAGTGGACTGGCTATGTTGTCCATAGAAAATGAACGTGCTAGGATGATTGACTTAAAAAAGGTCATTGATGAATTTGCAGAAATGAAGGCCTGAAAAAGGAGTTTCCAGTAGATCAACCAACAGTCAAACAGGCCCGAAAAGTTATATGTATATTAAAGCTCTTTGCCATTTGCACTTTTTCTCATACATTTTCTATCAACAATCTGTAAAACCTACATTGAATTGATAACTAAATTTCAGTTCCCTTGATTTGGTTTATTACCTTGGTTAATAGTATTGTGTTCTATGTGTTTACCTATAGCATTGTTTATTTGCATCATTAGCCAGCAGCACAGTGCTTTGTTTGTTAGGGGGTGTTCACATTTTAAAGCGAACCTGTCCTTGCTCCTGACATGTCTGTCTTAACAGCTTCATGCATTCCCCATGTAATAACAATTCTAGAACATCTACTCTTATGGCTCTATGTTGTGCCATTCCTTTATTATTTCTACTAGAAGGTATGAATGAATTGCTAGCAGTCTGCAGTAAGGGCACAGAGGGGTGGTAACCAGTTGGGAGGGGGGGGGGGGGGGGGTGTACCTGCACAGTCTCATTTTATCCTGCCATTGTCAGACTGAGCAGGTACACCTCCCCCAACTGGTTACCTCCCCTCTGTACCCTTACTGCAGACTGCTAGCAATTCATTCATAACTTCTAGTAGAAATAATAAAGGAATGGCACAACATAGTCATAAGAATAGATGTTCCAGAATTGTTATTACACAGGGAATGCATGAAGCTATTAAAACAGGCAGTTCAGGAGAGGGGAGAGGTCTTCTTTAATTTTGCACCTCTAGCGACCCCTCCAACGTTCAGGAGAGGAGCCAGAGGGATCACTCGCCTAAACACTGGAGGGTTTGCTGAAGAGCGCCAAGTTTATATGTGAATGGACCCCTACTTCTGTCACAAACTGGCAATAAAGTGTGTAATACAGATTTGTCCTTGGAGTCTTTTTAATAACAAGATATATATTTTTGGGCATTTATATGTTTATCTGTATGTGTGGTTTGAGGGGGCCCTCTGCTGTCTGTGTCCTGCCCCGACACAAGGTGCATATTAAAATATATAACACTATATAACGATTGGGTTAATGGCATCAGGTACATGCTGGAATAACTTGCTGTTAATATGAGGCACGTTGTTTTATCAATTTGGACCTGAATGTGACTCACATTAATAGTAAGAAACCTCATCATGTGTACCTCACATTTAGGGTTAACCCAATGTTGCCCATTATTTGATGAGGTGCATGGGGCCACTTACGTTTAATGTGAGGTACATGGGGGAACTAATGTAATAGCACCATCCCATGTACCTCAGATTAATAATAGGAGACCCCATCTTCTCAAATTATGGCTACTGGCAACATTGCCGTTAATGAGTCACATTAATCCCAAATCTTGCTGACTGCCTGATACATGTTTTTTGCCTGGCTTTATTTTGAGGCAGGCTAATAATCTTGCAGTGTGTGGGACGGGGTATGGGCCGGGTACCTGCGCCGGCTGCTTTTCAGAACACTAATTGCTGTGGAATGGAGAACACAAGACTCAGGAGGAGGCTGACGCTGCTGCCGTTCGCCTAGCACACTAGCTGAGACGGCGCAGTGGTAAACCCTCCCCCGTCCTTCCTCCTACTTTAATATTAGCCACACATTCATTGGTGGCAGTGGTGCGGGCAGCGTCAGAGCCCACTCATTTTATTGGGCTCTGTGGCGGCCACATCATGGGAGGGAGGGATTCCCTCCCACCGTCCCTCCCTCCTTCTCCACTGACTCTGGCCACTCTGATGCGCCAGGCGTCTCCGCTCCTCTCTCCTCTGCGGCCCCGCAAACAATCTTCCAGCGCCTGGTCCTGGGCCGCAGCATTGGGGACCGCTGCTTTAACGGACATGACTAGGAAAGGTTCGGATATCTCAGTCTGGTCTGATGCGGCATTACATGCCTTTTCAGTTGTGAAGAAATGTTTTGCTTCTGCTCCTATACTGGTGCAACCTGATGTGTCACAGCCATTCATTGTGGAAGTTGACGCATCTGAGGTAGGGGTAGGAGCAGTCTTGTTGCAGGGTCCTTTACCTAGTAAATGGCGCCCATGTGCTTTCTTCTCTAAGAAGCTCTCAACTGCTGAAAAAAATTATGACGTAGGTAATAGAGAGTTGTTGGTCATTGAGTTGGAAGGAGCGATTCATCCCATTACGGTAATTACCGATCACAAAAATCTGGCTTACCTGGAGTCGGCTAAATGTCTGAACCCAAGGCAGGCCAGATGGTCGTTGTTTTTTACCACATTTAATTTCCTTCTCACCTATCGCCCTGGGGTTAAGAACGTCAAGGCGGATGCTTTGTCGCATAGCTTTCCTGGGGGTGGGGTGGGGGTGATTCGGAAGATCCTGGTCCGATATTAGCTGAAGGGTTGGTAATATCCGCCCTTTATCCCGAACTTGAGCCAGAGGTGTTAGAGGCCCAGGGAGATGCACCGAATTTCGGTCCTCCGGGGAAGTTGTTTGTTCCTTCTGAATTATGGCACAGGGTGTTTGAGGAACATCACTGTACAGTTCTTACAGGATATCCTGGGAGCAGATCCACGGTCAATCTCATTTCTCGTAGATTCTGTTGGACAGGGTCACGTAAATGTGTTGAGGGCTATGTGTCAGCTTGTGAGACTTGTGCACGTGCCAAGGTGACACATATTTGGCCTTCTTGATCTCTACTTCCATTGTCTATCCCGTCCCGACCTTGGACTCATTTATCCATTAAATTTATCACAGATTTGCTGAATTCCTGAGGGAAAACTGTGATTCTGGTGGTTGATCTCTTCAGCAAGATGTCGCACTTTATAGCATTATCAAGTCTACCTAATGCTAAAACTCTCACGCAAGTGTTTGTCGATAACATGATAACATCGTGAAGCTACATGGTATTCCCTGATGTGGTGTCTGACAGGGGGACTCAGCTTGTTTCCAGATTCTGGAAGGCGTTCTGTACTCGCCTGGGGGTACAATTGTCCTTCTCATCGGCCATTCATCCTCGGGCATCAACGGGCAGACTGAACGCACTAACCAGAATCTGGAGACTTATTTGAGATGTGTTGTCTCAGAGAATCAGGGGGAGTGGTCTTTATTTTTGTCTTTGGCCGAGTTTGCCATAAATAACCGTAGGCAGGAGTCCACTGATAAGTCGCGTTTATTTAGGGCATATGGGTTCCATCCGCAATTTGGCACATTTTCTGTTACTGAGACTTCTGGTATACCTGAAGAGGAACAATTTTCCTCTTCTTTGTCATCTATTTGGCGTAAAATTCATACTGACTTAAATAAAATGGACAACAAGTATAAACGTATGGCTGACAAGAGACGTATGAGTGGTCCGGACCTGAGAGTGGGTGATTCTGTGTGGCTGTCCACAAGAAACATTAAGTTGAAGGTACCTCTTGGAAGTTAGGACCATATAAGATCTCTGCCATTATTAACCCGTAGCCTTTCGTCTTGAACTTCTGCAGGCTTTAAAAATTTATAAAGTTTTTCACAAATCATTGCTGAAGAGATATGTCGAACCTGCTGAACCATCCTCCTTGCCTCCCGCTGTCACGGTGAACGGTAATCTTGAATTTCAGATTGCCAGGATAGTGGACTCACAAATTCTCTGTAGATCCCTTCAGTATCTCGTTCACTGGAAGGGTTACGGTCCAGAGGAGAGAATGTGGGTTCCAGCGGCCGGCGTTAATGCTAGTCGCCTTGTGAAAGCCTTTCACAGGGCTCATTCGGATGAGGTCGGTCCTGTGTGTCCGGAGGTCACAGTTCCCTCCCATGACAGAGGTTAGAAGTTTTGAGAGACTGGCTGCACATGAGGTTATCTGACAGTCTCTATCTGTTTTCACTTGTTGCAGTGTTGTTGGTAATAACCACACCTCTTGTCTCTGGTGCAGCTTGTGGTCATTACTGCTCCTCTATTTAGTCTGGACTCACACTTCATACCATGTGGTTGATTATTCTCTGCCTGGAATTGGAAGAGCTGATGTGTGGTCCTCATCTGAGTTCCTGCTCATCCATTTTCTATTTTTGCTCGTTGTTTACTAGGCCTCAGGGAGACGCTGGTTCATTCATTTGGGAAGAAACCAGTAGTTTCAGACCCTGTCACTACTCCTAGGGCTATTCAGGGTTACTAGGGCCTAGGTTTCCGGTGTATGAATATTCCCAACTTCAGGGTCTATTCATACTGAGTCAGGGCTAGGTTTAGGGTTTTCATAGGTGGTTACCATTTCCCTTTCCCTAGACTTGAGGCCTAGTTCCTGGTCATTTTCCTTCTGTTGTCATTCTGGTGTTCCTCCCCTCCCCTTACATCATGACACTAGGAGGGAAGAAAGTTCATGGAAAAAAAAATTATGTACTGAACTGTCCATTCTTTCACAAATGTCTGTAAAGGCAGACTTCATGACCAGGGGCTGGATTTTATACACATGTGGCAATGAAACTGATTGAAACGCCTGATTTCAATGATTTAGAGCTGTGTCCCAACAATTTTCTCCATATAAGGCTACATGTACACGACAGTTGTGTGTTTTGCGGTACACAAATTGCGGATCCGCAAAACATGGATGGCGTCTGTGTGCGTTCCGCCATTTGCGGAACGGCATGGACGACCATTGATATAACTGCCTAATCATGTCCGCAGAATGGATAAGAATAGGACAGGTTATATATTTTTTGGCGGACTATTGAAGTGAATGGGTCCGCATCCGAGCCTCAAAAACTTTGGCTCGGATGCGGACCAAAACAACGGTCATGTGCATGAGGTCTAATGTATATGGAGCTGTATACTAAAACCGTATTCAGTAAGGGCCCTCTAATGACCGCTGACCACAGAAATGATTTTATCATTTAAAGGGGTTGTCCAACCTCCCTTTTGCTGTCTATGGTCCCCAGCAGACCGGAAGTGATGACATCTTGCAACACATTATCACCAAAGGGAAGTAAACCATGACCGGTGGGGACCACTAACAGTGCACTTTTCATATTATTTTTATCACATATCCTGCTTTTAGTCACATTTTTTAAAATTGCAGACAACCCGTGTAACCAAAGAAGAAATCTGCTTAAAAAAGCACATCTCACTCTAGAGGAGCACTGCCATCTGCAAGGTACATAGTGATTGTAGTGGGAGCCAAGTAACTCAGCCCCATGCAAGTGACGTGCAATGCCAGACACTGTGCAGAGGCAAGGTAGTATCTGGTAAAAGTCAAAAAGGGCCATATTTGTCTATCTTCATTCTCCTGATTGTGGGGGGTCTCAGCATTCGGTCCTGCACGGACCACTTTTGATGGCATATTCCTGTGATATTATGGAAGTCCTTAAAGGACGGTGTAACCGTGTTCTTGCTGTTGATTCTCTCAGCAGCAGATGTTTTTGTGGTATAAGACTTATAACCAGAACTATTTTTGTTCTTCCTTTTCGGATAAACACAGAAACATTAGGAAAACCATGAACTTGGAGGACCTGTACTGATTATGTTTTCCTACTCCCTCGCTCCACAGCTAGCCTGCAAACATAATCTTGAAAAATATCTTGGGAAAGTAAAAACTTAGGTTTAGATAATACAGGAAAATAAGAAACGTGATAATGGGGAAAAATGAAAACAGCAGTCGTGGGAATGATAGGAGTAGCTCAATAGATAGAGAAAGCATGTTGAGAGGGAAATAGAAGAGATAATGTAAGCATCTACAAGGCTGTCTTAATGCCATCTGTGTGCGGATGAGCAGAGACAATCATGCCGAGATAATATTGTTATCTACCTGGAGATAGTGAGCTAGTTTACAGCTTTTGGAGTCTGCATTTATCTTGGATCTTCAGCCTGATGTACACATGCTGCTCTGTTTTCAGTCCAATGGTAATAAAGGGATTGTCCACTTTGGTTGGTCACAAAGATAAGATCAGAGGAATCGGAAACAATCAGCTATAATCAATCATGAAAGCACTGATCGGTTGTCATGACCAGCACTGACTTCAGCTACCCCTTTAATCCCTTCCCGACTGCCTTATGTAAATTTAGATCGGCGATCGTGTATTTAAAAATGGCGCCCGTGACTTTAATACAGCAGGCATCTGGGACTAATGTATGCGATCGGTGATCACATCAATCGTATACATTTAATCCTTCAAATGTGACCATGGCATCTGGGAGGTTAAAAACTGGGAGCTCGTGCTCCCGGCGGTGCACCGCTTCCCCCTAGCAAGGATCGGAGGAGCCAAAGTGTGTGGCGGCCTCTGTCCTCTTGAGTGGCATGAGGCTGCCGCTGATAAGTTCCTATGGAGCACCTGCCTGTGGCCGTTCGTTAATTGCCCGCATATCAGAGAAGGTGAGAGCTGCATTTACGTGCTGCAATCATCTAGTATGTATGGGGATGAATGATCACTACCACAATCGTTCAGCCCCTATAGAGAATCATTGTCCCTGGGCAGCAGATCGCTTTTCATCACACAGGACAATCTGCTGCCCAGAAATGATGATTTGGGGGTCTGTCCGCTACTTTCACCCAATAAACGACTGCTTGCACATTCATTGGGTGATCAGTGGCATCTTTACACAGGCCAGTTTTTAGAAATGAGTGTTCACACGAATGTTCCTGATAATTGACCCATGTAAAAGGCCTTAAGTTGTATCTCAGGTTAGCAGATTGTAAAGAAGAAGATCGAACTTCACTTTTTATCTGTTGTAAAGAGCAGTTAGTGATAGCACGTGTGCAAACTCCTCCACGTGTCAGTCATACGTAAGGCTGATTATCACTCTTGGCCACTAGATCCAGAGTTGCTAGAATAAGTGACAGACTTCCACCTGACTCTTACCGAACGTCCACCTCTGACTATAGGAATTCTTGATCCTAACACTGACCATACACATAAGCGAGCATCTAGCCATCGGTTATTCCTTCTGGTTCTCCATACACATAACATATGGTCAAATTAATGTGTTATCAACATGGAAAGAGGAGTAAGCCGCTGCAGACATCTCTGGTGAGGTCTTATCTTCCCTGAGAACACAAGAATCGTGCATGTCAAAATTTGCGGCTGTGTAGGGGTAGTGGCAGTTGTAGGTGTGGAAGCAGCAGTACAGTGTGGAACTGGACGGACAGGAGATGTGCGGCTGTTTAGCCTTAGTAGTGGTAGTAGTATCTGCAGCAGTATAGAGCCTGATGGGCAGGAGATGTGCGGCTGTGTAGTCTTAGTAGTGGTAGTAGTAGCTGCAGCAGTATAGAGCCTGATGGGCAGGAGATGTGCGGCTGTGTAGCCTTAGTAGTGGTAGTAGTAGCTGCAGCAGTATAGAGCCTGATAGGCAGGAGATGTGCGGCTGTGTAGCCTTAGTAGTGGTAGTAGTAGCTGCAGCAGTATAGAGCCTGATGGGCAGGAGATGTGCGGCTGTGTAGCCTTAGTAGTGGCAGTAGTAGCTGCAGCAGTAGTATAGAGCCTGATAGGCAGGAGATGTGCGGCTGTGTAGCCTTGGCAGTGGCAGTAGTATCTGCAGCAGTACAGTATAGAAACTGACAGAGAGGAGATGTGCGGCTGTGTAGTCGTAGTAGTGGCAGTGGTAGCTGCAGCAGTACAGTGCCTGATGGGCAGGAGATGTGCGGCTGTGTAGCCTTAGTAGTGGCAGTGGTAGCTGCAGCAGTATAGTGCCTGATGGACAGGAGATGTGCGGCTGTGTAGCCTTAGTAGTGGCAGTGGTAGCTGCAGCAGTATAGAGCCTGATGGGCAGGAGATGTGCGGCTGTGTAGCCTTAGTAGTGGTAGTAGTAGCTGCAGCAGTATAGAGCCTGATGGGCAGGAGATGTGCGGCTGTGTAGCCTTGGCAGTGGCAGTAGTATCTGCAGCAGTACAGTATAGAAACTGACAGACAGGAGATGTGTGGCTGTGTAGTCGTAGTAGTGGCAGTGGTAGCTGCAGCAGTACAGTATAGAAACTAACAGACAGGAGATGTGCGGCTGTGTAGTCTTAGTAGTGGCAGTAGTAGCTGCAGCAGTACAGTGCCTGATGGGCAGGAGATGTGCGGCTGTGTAGCCTTGGTAGTGGCAGTGGTAGCTGCAGCAGTATAGTGCCTGATGGGCAGGAGATGTGCGGCTGTGTAGCCTTAGTAGTGGTAGTAGTAGCTGCAGCAGTATAGAGCCTGATGGGCAGGAGATGTGCGGCTGTGTAGCCTTGGCAGTGGCAGTAGTATCTGCAGCAGTACAGTATAGAAACTGACAGACAGGAGATGTGTGGCTGTGTAGTCGTAGTAGTGGCAGTGGTAGCTGCAGCAGTACAGTATAGAAACTAACAGACAGGAGATGTGCGGCTGTGTAGTCTTAGTAGTGGCAGTAGTAGCTGCAGCAGTACAGTGCCTGATGGGCAGGAGATGTGCGGCTGTGTAGCCTTGGTAGTGGCAGTGGTAGCTGCAGCAGTATAGTGCCTGATGGGCAGGAGATGTGCGGCTGTGTAGTCTTAGTAGTGGCAGTAGTAGCTGCAGCAGTACAGTGCCTGATGGGCAGGAGATGTGCGGCTGTGTAGCCTTAGTAGTGGCAGTGGTAGCTGCAGCAGTACAGTGCCTGATGGGCAGGAGATGTGCGGCTGTGTAGCCTTAGTAGTGGCAGTGGTAGCTGCAGCAGTATAGTGCCTGATGGGCAGAAGATGTGCGGCTGTGTAGCCTTAGTAGTGGCAGTGGTAGCTGCAGCAGTATAGAGCCTGATGGGCAGGAGATGTGCAGCTGTGTAGCCTTAGTAGTGGTAGTAGTAGCTGCAGCAGTATAGAGCCTGATGGGCAGGAGATGTGCGGCTGTGTAGCCTTGGCAGTGGCAGTAGTATCTGCAGCAGTACAGTATAGAAACTGACAGACAGGAGATGTGTGGCTGTGTAGTCGTAGTAGTGGCAGTGGTAGCTGCAGCAGTACAGTATAGAAACTAACAGACAGGAGATGTGCGGCTGTGTAGTCTTAGTAGTGGCAGTAGTAGCTGCAGCAGTACAGTGCCTGATGGGCAGGATATGTGCGGCTGTGTAGCCTTAGTAGTGGCAGTGGTAGCTGCAGCAGTATAGTGCCTGATGGGCAGGAGATGTGCGGCTGTGTAGTCTTAGTAGTGGCAGTAGTAGCTGCAGCAGTACAGTGCCTGATGGGCAGGAGATGTGCGGCTGTGTAGCCTTAGTAGTGGCAGTGGTAGCTGCAGCAGTATAGTGCCTGATGGGCAGGATATGTGCGGCTGTGTAGCCTTAGTAGTGGCAGTGGTAACTGCAGCAGTATAGTGCCTGATGGGCAGGAGATGTGCGGCTGTGTAGTCTTAGTAGTGGCAGTAGTAGCTGCAGCAGTACAGTGCCTGATGGGCAGGAGATGTGCGGCTGTGTAGCCTTAGTAGTGGCAGTGGTAGCTGCAGCAGTACAGTGCCTGATGGGCAGGAGATGTGCGGCTGTGTAGTCTTAGTAGTGGCAGTAGTAGCTGCAGCAGTACAGTGCCTGATGGGCAGGAGATGTGCGGCTGTGTAGCCTTAGTAGTGGCAGTGGTAGCTGCAGCAGTATAGTGCCTGATGGGCAGAAGATGTGCGGCTGTGTAGCCTTAGTAGTGGTAGTAGTATCTGCAGCAGTATAGTGCCTGATGGGCAGAAGATGTGCGGCTGTGTAGCCTTAGTAGTGGCAGTGGTAGCTGCAGCAGTATAGTGCCTGATGGACAGGAGATGTGCGGCTGTGTAGTCTTAGTAGTGGCAGTGGTAGCTGCAGCAGTACAGTGCCTGACGGAAAGGAGATGTGCGGCTGTGTAGCCTTAGTAGTGGCAGTGGTAGCTGCAGCAGTACAGTGCCTGATGGGCAGGAGATGTGCGGCTGTGTAGTCTTAGTAGTGGCAGTGGTAGCTGCAGCAGTACAGTGCCTGATGGAAAGGAGATGTGCGGCTGTGTAGCCTTAGTAGTGGCAGTAGTAGCTGCAGCAGTACAGTGCCTGATGGGCAGGAGATGTGCGGCTGTGTAGTCTTAGTAGTGGCAGTAGTAGCTGCAGCAGTACAGTGCCTGATGGGCAGGAGATGTGCGGCTGTGTAGCCTTAGTAGTGGCAGTGGTAGCTGCAGCAGTACAGTGCCTGATGGGCAGGAGATGTGCGGCTGTGTAGTCTTAGTAGTGGCAGTAGTAGCTGCAGCAGTACAGTGCCTGATGGGCAGGAGATGTGCGGCTGTGTAGCCTTAGTAGTGGCAGTGGTAGCTGCAGCAGTATAGTGCCTGATGGGCAGAAGATGTGCGGCTGTGTAGCCTTAGTAGTGGTAGTAGTATCTGCAGCAGTATAGTGCCTGATGGGCAGAAGATGTGCGGCTGTGTAGCCTTAGTAGTGGCAGTGGTAGCTGCAGCAGTATAGTGCCTGATGGACAGGAGATGTGCGGCTGTGTAGTCTTAGTAGTGGCAGTGGTAGCTGCAGCAGTACAGTGCCTGACGGAAAGGAGATGTGCGGCTGTGTAGCCTTAGTAGTGGCAGTGGTAGCTGCAGCAGTATAGTGCCTGATGGGCAGGAGATGTGCGGCTGTGTAGTCTTAGTAGTGGCAGTGGTAGCTGCAGCAGTACAGTGCCTGACGGAAAGGAGATGTGCGGCTGTGTAGCCTTAGTAGTGGCAGTGGTAGCTGCAGCAGTATAGTGCCTGATTGACAGGAGATGTGCAGCTGTGTAACTGCAGCAGTACACAGTACAATATAGAAACTGACAGACAGGAGATGTGCGGCTATGTAGCCATAGTAGTAGTGACAGTACGGGTAGCAATAGTGGCAGCAGTATAACATGGAACGATATAAAGGCAGACAGCAGCAGTGGCAGCATTGGGCTGATGACAAATAGCCACGGTCGATAATGAAAGATCTATTCATTAGCATCAGCCGGAGGGAGGTGTGTGAAAATCCTCATGGATCCATGCCTGAGCCATTTTCACAAATGTAAAAATTTCCAGGACATGAGTGCATTACAATATTTTATTTATAGCAGGGTCATAATGATTAAAAAATACTAAATCACTGGTGAGAAGATGATTATCAGATGATTCCCACAGAGCCGGGGCAGTGGTGGGATAGCGCTGTGCTCCATGGTATCAACAATGCCCTGACATTGAGAGGTGGAGAACTACTCCTCGTGTGTAACGGAGAGAGAAATTAATGCTCATGGGGAATGTTGGGACACCACAGCGAGTCCCCTGGCGTGCAGTGGGCTTTAACATCTGTCTGGCTTCGGACAGTGGTCTTTCTTCCAGGGTCCATTTTCTAATGTAACGTGCACTTTATGGCATATTATTGGGATGTGATTTACCATTGTACATGGCAGTGGCTCCCCCTGTTAATAATACGTATCTCTATACTTTTTTCCTTCATTCAGGGCTTGCAATGGCGAATAGACCAGCGCATGGTTATGGGAGGTGTTCATGGCGGCCTCTGTAGTGGCAAGCACGTGTGGTATGGAGGCCAGAGATGCCCCTCAGGCCAGTGCTAGAATGATAAAAGGGTGCTGTTCCCTCTATTTAGGATTCAGTGCATGGCCTGTGGCCCTGAAGGGGGTTTGTTTATCAGACCTAAGGCTGCTACTGAGAAGAATGGTGCCAAGAAAGTCTTGTGAGCCATGAAGGTTTTATAGAGGCATTGCAGCACAGAAGAGAGGACTCCTGGGATCTGACTGTGGACTTCCCATTGTTGTGTTGAGTGCTGCAACGTCTGACCAAAGTGGCAGACTGACCATAGACCCTATAAGGGAAATTTCCCAGCGGGCCGATGCCCAGGGGGGCCCCCCAAGCCATCCTCAGCCAGGTACATAAAGACCTGATGCTCTCAGCATTAGTTAATGTAGGAGCATCAGGCAGGTGCCTTCCTTAATTCAACTGTATTGGACAATGATACAGCGTCATACTGAGGTGCTGGCGGCAGTATTTTGTGCTGCACTGCGGTATTTGGTCCTGCTGGGGCAGTATTTTTTTTCTGCATTATTGTGTTGCTGTCCCTGCCTACATGTGTTGCTTGCCTTCTGTCAATTTGGACCTACCTACAACATGGGGCCATTTTTAGTTTTCTTTTTCCAGCGCCATTTTAAGTTCCCAGTCCACCCCTTTCTGATCACTTCTTTACACCTACTACACCTTGGCCCCCAAACAAAATTAGTGACATAGCCTCCCATCCATCATTTATAATACTGGTTTCTTCTTACGAGGCAGAGAATTCTTTGGGCACCCTCACGTGACCCTGATGCAACAGCAACCTCTATAATCACTATAGGGTGCTACCGGTCTGTATGAGAACGGAACGATCGGATCACTCTGCAGTTGGAGAATTTCCATGGTGCGATTATTGTCAACCTGACCTCTCCCTGAAAAGTCCATTTTTAACTCTATGATTTCCTGCTCGCCTACATAACAGGGAACAGTGTTCTCTGGGGAGTGTCCATCCCTCTGTAAAGAATGGAAAATATCACACAGCAGGTGCCCAGGAGTTTTGCTGGCCGTCCGGAAAATCTATTTACACTAGAGCTTATTAGATTTAGCATGATATAATCTACTAATATGCAGCAAGTAAATCTGCACTGTGCCTCATTCCAATGACTTTGCAGGACCCCCCATGTTCAAAGTGTCTCATGATACAAATAACCCCCGCGCCGAAGATAAAGAATGGAAAAATGCACGCCACAATCTTAAAGGAGCAATGTATCAAAGGAGCAGCAGATATCATCCACACTTATGTAAGGAAATCGTTCTGGAGGTTCTAAAAAGTGGACATATGTGAGATAAAGTAGAGATCGTGGGGGGAAGACATATTTTGGATATCCAGCCCATTGATGAACATGACAGTGAACCAGAGATTGCATTAAAATACTTATAATCCTTACGGCAACTCCTGCGGTTGTGTGTGGTGTGTGCAAAACAGGGACCCACACTAAGTTGGTGCCCACACAATGAAAACACAATGAGCAGAGGGAGATAAGTCATCCCAGATTCATCTTATCTGCTATGGGAACAAAGGATCGGACATGATAATCCACTAGTACTGGCAGTTTATGTATAATAGGCATCTAACCACTACCAGTAATGGAGGAAACAACCTGAAGGGGTAAGGGTGAACGACATCTTCACATCTCTGCAAAGAGGGGGCAGGGGTTTAACAATACCTGGAGGGTCTCCTCAGTGTACACTAACTCTTCAGCAAATGAAAATAAACTAGATTTGAACAGTATGTCCACATTTGAACATAAAATGTTGAATAACTTTGTGCAGCAAGGTATTTTAGTGGTCCTTTCATTTTAATTCCTTGAAATTTAGTTGGTTAGTGGTACCAGGTACCTGGCCACTTTCCTGAGGTCTGAAGTAACTTGTACATGCGTACTGCACACTTAAGACCTTTAGCAAGGGGCTGGGAGGGGCCAGGAAGCTAGAAAACATCTAGGCATGTAACAAAGAGGTTAGCTCCAATGAGGACATCATCAGGGTAAGATGTGTCTTGCTACTGCCACCTCTCTTTTTATCATATGGATGTCGGCCAGATGTCATGTTGGCGACTGGTTAGTAGGGAGCTCACTCATTTGTTCACGGCATAGGTGACTGTACTTTACGTTGTATGTTTACCAAAGTTTAGTAAACTTTTTATGCACCTAAGGCAGGGATGGCCAACCTGAGGCTTTCCAGCTGTTGCAAAACTACAACTCCCATCATGCCCAGACAGTCTACAGTTATCCGCCTACAGCAGGGCATAGTGGGAGTTGTAGTTTTACAACAGCTGGAGAGCCGCAGGTTGGCCATGCCTGACCTAAGGCCTCATGCACACGACCGTTGTTTTGGTCTGCATCCGAGCCGCAGTTTTTGCGGCTTGGCTGCGGACCCATTCACTTCAATGGGACGGCAAAAGATGCGGACAGCACTCCTAACGGATCACGGACGCGGAGAAAAAAAACGGAGGACTATCAGTTTTTTTCACAGCTCCATAGAAATGAATGGGACCTCCGCTAAACTGTGAAAAATGACAGAACGGATGCGGATGCACACAACGGTCGTGTGCATGAGGCCTAAGGCTACATTCATGCAACCATAGTGTTTTCGCAGTTTGCAATTTGTGGATCTGCAAAACACGAATACCGGCCCCTGTGCCTTCTGCAATTTGCAGACCACACATGGCTTGCACTATGATAGAAATGCCTATTCTTGTCCGCAATTTCGGACAAGAATAGGACATGCTCTATCTTTTTTGCGGGGCCGCAGAACGGAACAACGGTGTGCTGTCCGCATCTTTTGCAGCCCCATTGAAATGAATGGGTCCACACCCTTTCTGCAAAATGGATGCAGACCCATTCATTCGGTCATGTAAATGAGCCCTAAGCCGTGTCAAGCCTAATATATTCCTGGGTCTCAGAATTCATGGTAATACAACTTTGTAATGCATTACTTCAACTGTTATGTTACAGTCTGTATTGTATTCCAGAACTGCAGTCACAATTCTGCCTTCAGAGCTGACATCAATTAACAACATATTCAGTTGCCCTTTTAACGTTGCTCTTGTGATTTGTAGAAGCCTGGCTAAGCTGTTAGAGGTTGCTAACTTTTTACAGTTTTGAAATCAGCAGAATTGTGAATGCAGCTCTAGGCTATAATACGGGACAAGACTTCAAACACATGTTAGCAGGGGGTGGAGACAGCCAGCGGCATGGTGTGTAATATATTAGGCAGCAAGTGAACAGTTAGTCCTTGAAACTGATGCGTTGAACGCAGGAAAAATGTCCAAGTGTAAGGATCTGAGCAATTTTGACAAGGGACAAATAGTCAAAATGGCAGGTGTTCTGGCGTGTTCCCAGTATACACTACTGGATGTCCCTACCAAAAGTGGTCTCAGAAAGGACAATCAGTGGACCAGCGACAGCCTCATTGATAGGCCCACATGTCTTACACAATGGCTGCATGCCGCACAAATATTAACCACTTAAGGACCACAGGTTTATACCCCCCTAGTGACCAGGCCCTTTTTTACAAATCGGCACTCCACAACTTTAGCGGTTTATTGCTCGGTCATGCAACTTACCACCCAAATTAATTTTACCTCCTTTTCTTCTCACTAATAGAGCTTTCATTTGGTGGTATTTCATTGCTGCTGACATTTTTACTTTTTTTTGTTATTAATCAAAATTTAAAGATTTTTTTGCAAAAAAATGAAATTTTTCACTTTCAGTTGTAAAATTTTGCAAAAAAAACCGACATCCATATATAATTTTTTCGCTAAATTTATTGTTCTACATGTTTTTGATTAAAAAAAAATGTTTGGGTAAAAAAAAAATTGGTTTGGGTAAAAGTTATAGCGTTTACAAACTATGGTACAAAAATGTGAATTTCCGCTTTTTGAAGCAGCTCTGACTTTCTGAGCACCTGTCATGTTTCCTGAGGTTCTACAATGCCCAGACAGTAGAAAACCCCCACAAATGACCCCATTTCGGAAAGTAGACACCCTAAGGTATTCGCTGATGGGCATAGTGAGTTCATAGAACTTTTTATTTTTTGTCACAAGTTAGCGGAAAATGATGATTTTTTTTTTAATTTTTTTTTTTCTTACAAAGTCTCATATTCCACTAACTTGTGACAAAAAATAAAAACTTCCATGAACTCACTATGCCCATCACGAAATACCTTGGGGTGTCTTCTTTCCAAAATGGGGTCACTTGTGGGGAAGTTATACTGCCCTGGCATTCTAGGGGCCCAAATGTGTGGTTAGTAGTTTGAAATCAAAATGTGTAAAAAATGGCCTGTGAAATCCGAAAGGTGCTCTTTGGAATGTGTGCCCCTTTGCCCACCTAGGCGGCAAAAAAGTGACACACATCTGGTATCACCGTACTCAGGAGAAGTTGGGGAATGTGTTTTGGGGTGTCATTTTACATATACCCATGCTGGGTGAGAGAAATATCTTGGCAAAAGACAACTTTTCCCATTTTTTTATACAAAGTTGGCATTTGACCAAGATATTTATCTCACCCAGCATGGGTATATGTAAAATGACACCCCAAAACACATTGCCCAACTTCTCCTGAGTACGGCGATACCAGATGTGTGACACTTTTTTGCAGCCTAGATGCGCAAAGGGGCCCAAATTCCTTTTAGGGGGGCATTTTTAGACATTTGGATCCCAAACTTCTTCTCACGGTTTCGGGCCCCTAAAATGCCAGGGCAGTATAAATACCCCACATGTGACCCCCATTTTGGAAAGAAGACACCCCAAGGTATTCAATGAGGGGCATGGCGAGTTCATAGAAATTTTTTTTTGGGCACAAGTTAGCGGAAAATTATTTATTTTTCTTTTTTCTCACAAAGTCTCCCTTTCCGCTAACTTGGGACAAAAATGTCAATCTTTTCATGGACTCAATATGCCCCTCACGGAATACCTTTGGATGTCTTCTTTCCGAAATGGGGTCACATGTGGGGTATTTATACTGCCCTGGCATTTTAGGGGCCCTAAAGAGTGAGAAGAAGTCTGGAATATAAATGTCTAAAAAATGTTACGCATTTTGGATTCCGTGAGGGGCATGGTGAGTTCATGTGAGATTTTATTTTTTGACACAAGTTAGTGGAATATGAGAAAATAAAATATATATATATATATATATATATATATATATTTCCGCTAACTTGGGCCCAAAAAAATTCTGAATGGAGCCTTACAGGGGGGCGATCAATGACAGGGGGGTGATCAGGGAGTGTATATGGGGTGATCACCCCCCTGTCACTGATCACCCCTCTGTCATTGATCACCCCCCTGTAAGGCTTCATTCAGACGTCCATACGTTTTTTACGGATCCACGGATACATAGATCGGAACCGCAAAACACATACGGACGTCTGAATGGAGCCTTACATGGGGGTGATCAATGACAGAGGGGTGATCAGGGAGTGTATATGGGGTGATCACCCCCCTGTAAGGCTCCATTCAGACGTCCGTATGCGTTTTGCGGATCCGATCCATGGATGCGTGGATCCGTAAAACACATATGGGCGTCTGAATGGAGCCTTACAGGGGGGTGATCAATGACAGGGGGGTGATCAATGACAGGGGGTGATCAGGGAGTGTATATGAGGTGATCACCCCCCTGTCACTGATCACCCCCCTGTAAGGCTCCATTCAGACGTCCGTATGCGTTTTGCGGATCCGATCCATGGATGCGTGGATCCGTAAAACACATGCAGACGTCTGAATGGAGCCTTACAGGGGGGTGATCATCCCATATAGACTCCCTGATCACCCCCTTTAAGGCTCCATTCAGACGTCCGTATGCGTTTTGCGGATCCGATACATGGATGCGTGGATCCGTAAAACACATGCAGACAGTCTGAATGGAGCCTTACAGGGGGGTGATCAATGACAGGGGGGTGATCAGGAAGTCTATATGCGTGATCACTCCCTTGTCATTGATCACCCCCCTGTAAGGCTCCATTCAGACGTCCGTATGTGTTTTGCGGATCCGATCCATAGATGCGTGGATCCGTAAAACACATACGGACATCTGAATGGAGCCTTACAGGGGGGTGATCAATGACAGGGGAGTGATCAGGGAGTGTATATGAGGTGATCACCCCCCTGTCACTGATCACCCCCCTGTAAGGCTCCATTCAGACGTCCGTATGCGTTTTGCGGATCCGATCCATGGATGCGTGGATCCGTAAAACACATGCAGACGTCTGAATGGAGCCTTACAGGGGGGTGATCATCCCATATAGACTCCCTGATCACCCCCCTTTAAGGCTCCATTCAGACGTCCGTATGCGTTTTGCGGATCCGATACATGGATGCGTGGATCCGTAAAACACATGCAGACGTCTGAATGGAGCCTTACAGGGGGGTGATCAATGACAGGGGGGTGATCAGGAAGTCTATATGCGTGATCACTCCCTTGTCATTGATCACCCCCCTGTAAGGCTCCATTCAGACGTCCGTATGTGTTTTGCGGATCCGATCCATAGATGCGTGGATCCGTAAAACACATACGGACATCTGAATGGAGCCTTACAGGGGGGTGATCAGGGAGTGTATATGGGGTGATCACCCCCCTGTCACTGATCACCCCCCTGTAAGGCTCCATTCAGACGTCCGTATGTGTTTTGCGGATCCGATCCATGTATCCGTGGATCCGTAAAAATCATACAGACGTCTGAATGGAGCCTTACAGGGGGGTGATCAATGACAGGGGGGTGATCAGGGAGTTTATATGGGTGATCACCCCCCAGTCATTGATCACCCCCCTGTAAGGCTCCATTCAGACGTCCGTATGTGTTTTGCGGATCCGATCCATGTATCCGTAAAAATCATACGGACGTCTGAATGGAGCCTTACAAGGGGGTGATCAATGACGGAGGTGATCAGGGAGTCTATATGGGTGATCACTCCTCTGTCATTGATCACCCCCCTGTAAGGCTCCATTCAGACGTCCGCATGTGTTTTGCGGATCCGATCCATGTATCAGTGGATCCGTAAAAATCATACGGACGTCTGAATGGAGCCTTACAGGGGGGTGATCAATGACAGGGGGGTGATCAATGACAGGGAAGTGATCAGGAAGTCTATATGCGTGATCACCCCCTTGTCATTGATCACCCCCCTGTCATTGATCACCCCCCTGTAAGGCTCCATTCAGACGTCCGTATGATTTTTACGGATCCACTGATACATGGATCGGATCCGCAAAACACATGCGGACGTCTGAATGGAGCCTTACAGGGGGGTGATCAATGACAGAGGAGTGATCACCCATATAGACTCCCTGATCACCCCCCTGTCATTGATCACCCCCCTGTAAGGCTCCATTCAGACGTCCGTATGCGTTTTGCGGATCCGATCCATGTATCCGTAAAAATCATACGGACCTCTGAATGGAGCCTTACAGGGGGGTGATCAATGACAGGGGGTGATCAATGACAGGGGGGTGATCAGGGAGTCTATATGGGCTGATCAGTGGTTCATAAAGGGTTAATAAGTGACAGGGGGGGGGGGTGTAGTGTAGTGTAGTGGTGTTTGGTGCTACTTTACTGAGCTACCTGTGTCCTCTGGTGGTCGATCCAAACAAAAGGGACCACCAGAGGACCAGGTAGCAGGTATATTAGACGCTGTTATCAAAACAGCGTCTAATATACCTGTTAGGGGTTAAAAAAATCACATCTCCAGCCTGCCAGCGAGCGATCGCCGCTGGCAGGCTGGAGATCCACTCGCTTACCTTCCGTTCCTGTGAGCGCGCGTTCACAGGAAATCTCGGCTCACGCGAGATGACGCCTATTGGCGTTAGCGTAGCCTGGGAGAGCCGCCGCGATGACGCCTTTCAGCGTTAGCGCGGCGGCAAGTGGTTAATAGTTGTAATCAGCTTGCATCAAAGTTTGTGTGAGGAAAAAGGTAAATCCCTATTCCCTTAGCCGCAGTCAGAGACAGACCCAAGTGTTACCATCTCGCTTGAAATTCTGAGCACTCCTCCCCTCCCTGCCCAGTCTGTTCCTTTTATTTACTCACAAAAGGTGTAAAAGGGGCTGGCCCAAGACAAGGATACAGGAAGTGATAACATACAGGAAGTGATGACATGTCAAAGGACAGGGAGGGGCAATCAATGTGGCTGGCCAGACAATGCACACACCCCATCCCTGTATAAGAAAGGATGAGTCATGTCCATTGTCTGACCAGCCAGGTGGCCTCCCACCCCCCACCACTGTCAGCATGGACCTCATTCAATACTGCTCAAAAGTGATCAGTATCTAATAAAGATCATTCTACTGGTTCTTATAGGTTTGCGATTATCTGCGAGACATTGCTAAGGCTATTGTCAGTATACGGTACGAGTATACCGACAAGGCAGATATGCATGTCTTAAAAGCAGATATGTATCCAGAAAGGGATAGCAAAGCCGCAGCAGAGGTATAATATGTATCTCTCGTTATGCAGGCTTCACTTCTCTAATGTGTATAGACATTTGAAGGGAAGAAGCCCTATGCTTGCACTTAGTGCTTACAAACTGGCAAACGCCCCCCTACACACTGAGAACAAGTCTCCAAGCCCATGAGAAGGTTTTCGTACTGACGGTTTTACCACTGGTCCCGATTCAACCAAAGTACCCCCTGCTAGAGCGCTCTTTGGCTAAATCCGACACAGGGAGACAGATGACAATCTATAAAAACACACACACATCCTAAAATAAAATGTCTGCATAATAAAATTTCCACAACACACATATAGGGTACATGGAGCTAACGCACACATAGGACAAATACTTTTACATGGCAAATACAATGGCGATTCTGCATTTGACACAGGCACCACCTACCTACACATAGGACATTGGCACACCCACCATTCACATGTTCTCCGTAATACAATGCATGATAGAGAATGCCGCATTCTTCTTACTATTGGATCCATCATAGATGCCAATAGTCCCAAATTTGCAGTGTCTATCGCAGCAAAAAAGGCCTAAAAGGGTGGGGTTTATGGCCAGCCTATCCGATTTGAGGGGCTTCCCAGGGAGAGGGCTATTTGTCCTTAATTTAGCAGCTGCCATGTTGGTTAGTATGGATCTATGAATGAATCAGGCAAAAATAAAGCATGAAATTGAAGGGATCTGGAGATACAGTAGGTCCCCATACACATCCATATGTGGCATATTACTGTTTCGTATAATTCGTGGGTTGCATGGATCTGTAATACAACTGTATGCACGAGGCCTTAAATCTGAATCAGATATGTACAAGATCAGAAAAGTAATCATTTACAAAGTTTCTCAACTTCGGTCGTAAATTATTGTGACATGTTGTTCTAGGGTGGATATCCAGCTTAAAGGCCTCTTTCACACGAGCGTGGCATGTGAGGGCCCGATAAGATGCGGGTGCGTTTCTGGTAAAATGCGCGATTTTTCCGTGCGAGTGCAAAGCGTTTTAATGCGTTTTGCACGTGCGTGAGAAAAATCGCCATGTTTGGTACCCAGACCCAAACCCGGACTTCATCATCTGCGCAGGCACCCGTGGAACTGTCCTGCGCATGCCCAATATACTCCTGCTCCGAGTCTTAATATGCAGCTTTTGGGGCATACGTTTCGCTGCGCACACTTCCTAGGAAGCGTTGGGAATGTGCACAGTGAAACATAACCCGAAAGCTGCATATAAAGAAACGGAGCAGGAGTACATTGGGCATGCGCAGGACGCTTTTGGCGACTCTGCGCAGTACCATGAAGGACTGATAAATGGACGTGTGGGTGAAGCTAGGCATCCTATGTATAACGTCATGTTAATGGACCACGAAAGGCACAGCCAATAGTTTACATATGAGGATGGGAGCAAAAAAAAAAAGCTACAAACCGAAAATCAGGAAGAAAGATAATCTATGCAATGGAAACAGTACATAATATACAGTAAGGTAAACAAATTGCGGTCCGAAATGCACGGGCACCGACCTTGGGGCTGCCGCATTGCGGACCCATTCACTTGAATTGGGTCCGCGATCCGCATCTGATGGTCTGCACCGCAAAAAAGTAGTGCATGTACTACTTTTTTGAGGTGCGGAGGCACGGACAGAAACCTGATGGGAGCACTCCGTAGTGCTTCCGTGGGGTTCCATGCCTCCGTTCCGCACCGAGCTTCCGGATTGCGGACGCATTCATGTGAATGGGTCTGCATCCGTGATGCGGTGCCAGAACGTACGGGACCCGTATTTTGCAGATTCGGTGTTTGCAGGCCATAATATAGGCCCGGGCGGCGCACGGTCGTGGGCATTAGCCCTTAGTCTAAGACCTAAGTTTCCCAGTCTGTGCTTCGGTTATGAATTCTACCAGTATTAGGCCAGGCGCAGACAAGCTTACACATGCACTCACTGTATGCGGTGCCCTCTCCTGTGTCACCTTCATGTGCCTGGAGGACAGGAAGCGCAGCACGTGATCAGGGTCCTGACGAGCATCCATGCGTGGAGTGAGTGGGAAGTTCGTGATGATAATTACAGCTCCGTGTGTCATACCTCCTGCGGACTCTGTTTGCTTGCTGCTCTCTTGGAAAGTTTTTCTAGGTAACAGGATGTGTCATATTTCTTCACGGTTGGTCAATACCTGCTCAGGACTGTACGTCTGCACAGTTACAGGGGTTTTTACCTGAAAGTTTTACTATATTTAATATTGTGTCATTCCAGCTTCCACATGGGATGGTCAGCAGGAGAACACATGACTACCACGTTGGCAGAAAAATCTGTGACAACGTAATAAAATAAAATAAAATAAAAATTCTACTTTTTTCTTAAAGAAGCAGTACTAGAAAGTGTTTTCAGAACTACTGAATTAAAACATAAACTTGGAAGTTTTTGCAGAAAGTCATTGGTATAACTGCCTATTCTTGTCCGCAAAACGGAACGGAGCAACAGATGCGGACAGCACACGGAGTGCTGTCCGCATATTTTGCGGCCCTGTTTAAGTGAATGGGTCCGCATCCAAGCCGCAAAAACTGTGGCTCGGATGTAGACCAAAACACTGGTTGTGTGTATGAGGCCTAAGGCAACAATTGAAATGGCGCCCCCTCATGAAAAATTCTCACCCTGACCCCTTTCCTCCAGCCCTACTGTTCAAGAAATACTTGGAAAACATTACATACAGCGCCACAAAACATACAGGGTAATACAGCACCACATACTTCTTACATGCAGTGATGTCTCCTCTGATGTAGATGTTCTCTTCCCTCATCTTCTCCTTTCAGACCTGACCGCCATGATGATTTCTTTCAGCCATCTCTTGTCTCTGCAGTTTGACAAAACAGACATCTTAGTTTTCAACTTTTCCATCATCCTACAACCTTCTGAACACCCCATCCTGCCAACGCCCAACACTGTGCCCGCTGTGCTCCCCAATACTATACTGCAGAAACAGTCCCCCCTGAAAATACTAGTACCACACAGATAGTGCCCCCTTCAATAAGTATTGGCACACAGTGTCCTAACTAATAACTGCGAACAGTAAATAGTATCCCTGACACTAATAGTGTAAACATAATGTCCCCAAAAAATAATTGCGCTAAGCTGATACTTTGCCAGGGGGCCCACTACAGTAATAGTGCTCCACAAAGTCCCACCAATAGAAATAATTGTCTAACAGAGTGCAGTTGGTGTTAAAGGGAACCTGTCACCAGGATTTTGGCCATAGAGCTGGGGACATGGGCTGCTAGATGGCCGCTAGCACATCTGCAATACCCAGTCCCCATAGCTCTGTGTGCTTTTATTGTGTTAAAAAACAGTTTTGATCCATATGCAAATGACCTGATATGAGTCCTGTATCCGGAGATGAGTCAAGCGGAAAGGAGCCCAGCACCGCCCCGCGTCCTCCTAATCTCCTCCTTGCTGGCTGACATCACAGAGCTGGAGCGCCGAAATCTCGCAGTGCGCGAGCTAGTGCATGCGCAGTGTCGGCATCATGTTCATTCCCTGTGCTGGCATCAGCACAGGGAACGAACTACGCATGCGCTAGCTCGCGCATCGCGAGATTTCGGCGCTCCAGCTCTGTGACGTCAGCCAGCAAGGAGGTGATTCGGAGGACGCGGGGCGGTGCTGGGCTCCTTTCCGCTGGACTCATCTCCGGATACAGGACACAGATCAGGTCATTTGCATATGGATCAAAACTGTTTTTTAACACAATAAAAGCGCAGAGAGCTATGGGGACTGGGTACTGCAGATGTGCTAGTGGCCATCTAGCAGCCCATGTCCCCAGCTCTATGCGCAAAATCCTGGTGACAGGTTCCCTTTAACAGTGCCCCCGATACTAATAATGATGTACCTCATTGTGCCCCAGAAGTAAAAATGCCCCCATAGTGCCCATACTAGTAATCATGTTTCCCAGTAGTTATAATTCTCCTTATATATGCCAGTGGAAAAATGCCACCTAATGTCTGCCAGTACAAAAATACCCCCTTATAATGTGCAACAGTACAAAAAATACTCCTTATGATGTGCGCCAGTGCAAAAAAATACCCCCTTACACAGTACAAAAAATACCCCTTTATAGTGTGCACAAGCTCCCTCTTGGGGACCTCAGTAGAGTCAATGTCCCCATAGCGCTTCCCCCCCCATAATGTGTTTCAGTACAAGAACATGCCCCCTTTTGTGTGCCGGTACAAAATACTCCTATATAGTGCCACCGGTAGATGCCCCCATAGTGCTCCTGTCCCCCCCTCCCCATGGTGGTCCAATATCATGGTACCAAATAAAAAGCAATAACGTAAAATACTTACCTCGATGGAGCTGTCAGTGATGCAGTGCAGGTCTCCTCTGTACACTCCTGAAGCCTATCAGAAAGGTAGGGCAAGGAGACATTGCTCCCTTGCGCCGCAGCATCACCTAACTGTAGGACAGCGATACATAATTGGTGGTGCACGACTGGCAACCTTGCTTCGGGGACTGGTCTCAATTAAGACCGCTGAGAACCCTATAGCTCTGTTCCTGAGCAAGAGCTGTACCATAGCATATGTAGTCAAATTTGCAATTCAGTATACTGGAAAAGCTGTGTGTATATGGTGTATAGGCCTGCTTACATGGTGATATTGCTCTAGCACTCTATATCGATGGTTTTAATTTGCTTTGGTTTGTATTTGCCTGTACACCTTTCCTTCTTTTAGCTTTGTGGTATACCCACATGGCCCTGGACAAAAAGGCAAAAAGTGACCCTATGTTGTAGGTGGGTCCAGAATGACAGAGGACGCCCCAGCAGAACCAAATACTACAGTGCAGCACAAAATACTGCTGCCCTCGCCACAGTATTCAACTGCATCACCGTCCTGAGGATGGTGATACCATTGAGTTCTGGAGGGCACCTGCGGCTGTTGTATCTGATTGTATCATTAAAGGGAGTCTGTCACCAGATTTTGACCTTATAGACCGCTTACATAGCGCTCTAGCAGAGCAGTCTATGATTCTAATGGTACCTTTGATGTTTTCTTGTGAAGTTCCCCCAAGGCAAAAACAGACTTTTATTCATATGTAAATTAGGGCTCGCAAGTGCCCAGGGAGGGGTTCACCTCATTGGTGCCCAGGCTGTTCGGCCTCTGTTCGTCATATCCCCGCCCCGCTCTTCCTTTGCGTCCTCCTTCTCTGCAGCGAGATCCCGCAACTGCGCTATCCATTGCTTGGCCGGGGCATGCGTACTGCGATGCCCATTGTGGGTGTCTCTGGTCCGCCTCTTCGCCGCTGTTTCTCGCCGTTGGCCGATGCATGCGCAGTAGCTACTGTGATGCCGTGCCCACAATGGGCAAGCAATGGATAGCTTTTTTTTTTTTGGTTCATGATAATGCAAACTGGACCGTTTTGACTTTCACACTGCCGTTTCTGGGCCTGCCTGTAAGATCCGTTTTTTAGGGCTCTCACAAGCGGTCCAAAACGGATCAGTTTAGCCCCAATGCATTCTGAATGGATAAGGATCCGCTCAGAATGCCTCAGTCTGCCTCCGATCAGTCTCCGTTCCGCTCTGGAGGCGGACACCAAAATGCTGCGGAGCCAAATGGATCCGTCCTGACTTAGAGCACTTTCACACTAGCGTTTTTCTTTTCCGGCACTGAGTTCCGTCACAGAGGCTCAATACCGGAAAAGAACTGATCAGGCATATCACCATGCATTCTGAATGTCTTCAGTTCAGTCAAAAGATAAAACCGTAGCATGCTACGGTTTTATCTCCGGCGAAAAAAAACTGAAGACATGCCTGAATGCCGGATCCGGCATTTTTCCCCATAGGAATGTATTAGTGCCGGATCCGGTATTCAAAGTACCGCAATGCCGGATCCATCCTTGTGCATGCGCATAAAATGTGAAAAAAGATACAAGACGGATCCGTCTGTCCGCATGACAAGCGGAGAGACGGATCCGTCCTTGCAATGCATTTGTGAGACGGATCCACATCCGGATCCGTCTCACAAATGCTTTCAGTCAGCAGCAGATCGGCGGATCCGGCGGCCAGTTCCAACTTTCACACTGGCGTTTCTGGGTCCGCCTGTGAGATCCGTTTAAGGGCTCTCATAAGCGGCCCAAAATGGATCAGTTTAGCCCTAATGCATTCTGAATAGATAAGGATCCGTTCAGAATGCATCAATTTGGCTCCATTCAGCCTCCATTACGCTCTGGAGGCGGACACCAAAACGCTGCATCGCCAGGTTGGCTCCGCACCTGGCGATGCGGAGCCAAACGGATCCGTCCTGACTTACAATGTAAGTCAATGGGGACGGATCCGTTTACATAGACACAATATGGTGCAATTGAAAACGGATCCGTCCCCCATTGACTTTCAATGTAAAGTCAGGACGGATCAGTTTGACTTCCACTTAGACTTTTTTTGACTAAGTTATGCAAATGGATCCGTACTGAACGGATACAAGCGTTTGCATTTATAGGTGCGGATATGTCTGTGCAGATACCAGACGGATCCGCACCTAACGCAGGTGTGAAAGTAGCCTTACACTGAAAGTCAATGGGAGGCGGATCCGTTTTCAATTGCACCATATTGTGTCAGTGAAAACTGATCCGTCCCCATTGACTTACATTGTAAGTCAGGACGGATCCGTTTGGCTCCGCATCGTCAGGCGGACATCAAAACGCTGCAAGAAGCGTTTTGGTGTCCGCCTCCAGAGCAGATTGGAGGCTGAACGGAGGCAAATTGCAGCCGCTTCAGAATTAATTGGGGTTAAACTGATCCGTTTTGGGCCGCTTGTGAGAGCCTTGAAATAGATCTCCCAGACGGACCCAGAAACGCCGGTGTAAAAGTAGCCTTAGTAATACATTTCTAGGAGGGGTAATAGAGAAGCGACACAGCCCAGAGTTCTAAGAAAAGATGTTCTAGAGTTGTTACAAGGAATGTATGTACTAAAACAGACCTATCTGGAGAGGTGGGAGGTCCCCTTTAAACGCGTGTTGCAGCCGAGCAGTGGCTATCCTTGTAAAACAACTTTATGAAGGTGATCCTTCAGCTGTCCTTGAAGAGGTGTTGTCTCCTGGTGACGTCCTGCCAAGACTGTGTTCTGTTGATAAATCTATTTAATCGCAGTGCAAACTCCAAGCTCCGGTCACTGATCTTTTTAATTGAGGTTTATCACCAAAAAGTCATTTGTTGCTTCTTATTATGACTGATATGTGTGACTGATAGAGAAAGGAATATTCCACTACAAGCCACGTGAATCATTGCAGATTCCAATTTCATAGAATGCTAAATCTACCTATCTATCCAGGGGTGTCCCTAGATCTCATAGGGCCCCATAGCAAAACTCAGTATGTTCCCCCTGCGCCTAGATTCCCAATCTATGTGCGTCAGTCACACCCAAATTTCTGCAGAATTTACATTTTTTTTTATCAAGTGGAATACATTTTAATTGAATGCAAATTAATAATAATAAAAAAAAGTTGCCTTTGGCCTCACCCACTTTATCCGACTTTTATGTCGGAAAAAAACTGCACCAGGCAGGTGTTTGACATATATAGTGCTCCTTCTGAACACCATATTTCATAATGTATTTAAACCAGAAAAAATACATGGATAATCTCCTGCTTTTCTAACATTGCAAAGCTAGCTGGCTTTCCGCAGCCACCACTAGGGGGAGCTCAGCGCATAGGAACTAATACAACTACCATGGAAGCAGTAATAATCTCTTTGTATTGCGCTCCACCTAGTGGCGGCTGCATGAAAATGCTATGTTTTCACAATCTATCTATTATCATACAGTGCATATGGAAAGTCTTCAGACCCTTCTACTTATACCACATTTTGTTATGTTGCGGCAAATATATTTTTTTTATCAATCTGCACTCAATACCCCCTAATGACAAAGTGATAACTTGATAAATGTTTGCAGATTTATCAAAAAGGAAAAACCAACATTTTCACATGGACATAAGGATTCAGATTCTTTGCTGAATACTGGGGGCCTGCCATTTCTCTTGATAACCTTTGAGATGTTTCTACACCTTGCTTGGAGTGACTTGTGGTAAATTCAGTTGACTGGACATGATTTGGAAAGACACAGTCCTGTTAATATAAGATCTCACCCAGGGGCGGACTGGGAACTTAAAAGTAGCCCTGGAATTTTTTTTAAAAGTGGCCCCGTTTTGTCCGGTCCAAATTGATGGAAAGCAGGGCCAGCAATACCATATTGTAGCACATTATACTACCCCAACAGAGCCAAATACCACAGTCCATCACAAAATACTGCCAGCAGCAAAAAATAAATCCCCAAAACTTCTACTGGCCGGCTGTGAGGAGGGCTCAGCTGGCCCCCTGGGCATCGGCCCACTGGTAAATTTCCCAGTAAGGTTTATGGCCAATCCACCCCTGATCTCACAACTGACAATGCATATCGGAGCAAAAACTGAGCCACAACGAGGAAAAAACTGCCTGTAGAGCTCAGAGACAGGATTGTGTGGAGGCACAGTAATGTCTAAGTACAGAGATAATACAGAACAGACAATTGATGTTACAGTATAGTATAATACCAACAGTGATTACAGTACAGAGATGCATATCATACACCAATCAATGCATACAATAATTGTACAGTGTGACATCACAGCACAGACAATAAACATAATGATGTCACCATGCAGGCACAATGAACAGATGATGTCATGGTACAAGATACGACTTTTGCAGTTTTATTTTTATTCACTCCAGGTTTTCGCTTCCGAAACTGCACCTTGAGTCCTGACTTTGTGGCTGTATTCTCATGGCCATCGCCAAGGTAATATTTCTTTGCATATACAGTATATGTAACATGTGCCTGTAAGAGCATGCTGTAGATGAGGCCTGTCTATGTAATCCACAGCGTTGTAGAAGCTAAAGGAGTGAAATCCAGCACCTAGATCGAATCTTAGCTGAGATTGTAGCTCTTGGCTCACTAGATATGTCCTTACAGGTCAGCACATACAGAAAGCTGTAATTAAGACTTTCGGCAGATTTCGTGACCCGCGTATTGACACTCAATACTACTGTATAGACAAAGTCTAAAAAAAAACAAGCAATAAAAATTAAAGGGGTAGCTATTGATAACTGATCAGCACCTTGACGGAAGTTATACAGTGAACGGAGCCAGAATCAGAAGGCTTAGTCTCCTGTATAGTTTCCGATGCCGGAGGCTCTCACGAACAGCTGATCTATATGTAAAGAGTGTATTAGACACCCCGATCACACAGATTATTGCTTCCCCCCCGGCAATCGACTGCTCTCTTTCTGATGAGATTGCTGCAATTACATGCAGCGATCTCCTCCGCAGCATGGGGCAGAGTGATCGCTATGCCATCGCTCGTCCCCATGCTGTACAGTGGTTTGCCGGCGGCAGATTGTAATTAGCATGATCTGCTGCTTGCAAATCCTGAGCTTTCAACATACTGGAAGATCTGGATTGCCCCACGAACAAGCGACAGTATTAGATTGCCAGATGATCGCTAACAAGCGTTACTACGAATTCTCATCAGTGATGATCGGGCAGAAAATCTGCCTGTCTAATATACCCTGTCCCGGAAATCCCTTTTAACCCTTTTGCTATCAGCGCTGTACATGTACGGCACTGAAACGATGTGTAAACTCGCATGTGCAGGGGGGGGTCATGGCCGGCAGGTCTCTGCTGTTTCAAACAGCAGAGACCTGCAGCTAATTACCGCGTCCGGCAATAATGCCGATCGCGGTAATCAGGGGCGTTTCTAGGTTAAAACATTCGGGGCCTGGGCCCCTGATGTTTTGTCCCAGGCCCCAAATGTCCTGCCTGCAAGCTAGATACAACTGTATTGCCATCCTCAGGACTGCAATACAACTGAATCTAATGCAGTGGAAGAGCTGAAGGACCTGTGGTGACATCACAGTCCATGTGACCAGTAAAACAGGCAGTGGTTGAGAAAGGCTCCAGGAGAAGTATATGGTGGGCTCAGCATGCATGTTGGTACTTGCAGCTCTGGATCCGATGGAAGCTGTAATGGCACCGGACGGGGTTAAAAGCAGAGTGTGCTTGGCGTGCATGCTGTACCTGCGCTTCCTGGACTTTGTGTGGCTGTCATGGCCCATAACAGGTAGGAACTAGTATTAGGGACCACTCATGGAGGCGACCTTGACGCGGTGAGTGGCTTATTACGCTTTGGCCAAAATGTACACTAATGCCTCATTCAACATCCAGCATAAAGGCAGGGCAGAGTTCTGGTTGCAGAGTGCGATTGCATTTGTGTTTTTGCGTTTGTATGTTTATTTCGCCATAGCAATGTGCACCTGCATACAGGGTTGTGCTGACTGAACCCCCCACATTTTTTTCTTAGTGGTTGAGAAAGACCTGCGATGATGTCACCAATTGACAGTAATAAGCTAATTTTAAAACTAGACGATGGTTGAAAGTGAAAAATTTAAAAACAGATTTTATAGGCTCATATTTGAGCTTCAAGATCAGTACAAAAAATAAAAAAGTTACAAAAAACTATATAAAAAAATACAAAAAATATTTTTTTATTATACGGAAAGGGGGTTTCTGTATAATAAAAAAAAAAAACTAAATAACAAAAAATATAAACATCATGGGTATCACCGCGACCGAAAACGCCCCTACTATTAAAATATAAAAATATTTTTCTAATACGGCGAATGGCGTAACGGAAAAAAGGGTCAAAATGGCAAATTTTACATTTTTTCCTTGCTTCTCTTACCCCAAAAAATGTAATAAAATGTGATCAAAAAGTCACACACACTCCAAACTGGTATCAATAAAAACAACAGATTGTCCCGCATAAAATAAGCCCCTACACAGCTCAGTGGGTATAACTATAAAAAAGTTATGGGAATCAGAATATCGTGATGTAAATGGTTTAAAATGTATTTTTACACTATTTAGACATCCTATACATATGGGTTATCACTGTAATCGTATTGACCAATAGAAAGGAGGGCATGGGTTAGTTTTGCCGCAAACAAAACGCCATGGGAAAAAAAACGGTGGAGGAATTGCATTTTTTTTTTTTTTTAATTCTAACCCATTTAGAATTTTTTTTACCACTTCCCACTACATTTTATGAAATAATTAATTGTAGCATTAGAAACGCTATTAAAAAAAATTGTAGCATTAGAAAGTACAACTTGTCCCACAAAAAATAAGCCCTCATACAGCTATGTGAACGGAAATATAAAAAAGTTATGGCTCAAGGAAGATAGGGAAGAAAAATGAAAACGCAAAAATGAAAAACAAACAAAAAACTCTGGTATCCTAAAGGGTTAACTTTAAATCTCTGATTACAACACAAAAATATTTAAATGTAAATTCTATATGTATAAAGGACCATAAAAACTGAGGAATGGTTGGAACATATGAGCATCGTCATGTACGGTGGTGGAGGTACAATTCTTCTCCCTCCCTCCATCATCCAGTGATGATGGAAAATGGCCACTGCCATATCTGCCTTCTCTGTCCCGGTGTGAGGTGGTGCCTAGCTGCCATGGCACTGGCTAAGTTTGGCCCCAGATGCTATGTTTTGAGAAGAACAGCACAACCATTAACCACGACACCATGGGAAATGCCCCGCCACAAGCTACTGCCAAAAGGGTGAGATGTTTGGTCTTGTGAGTCTGTGGCCATGTGATCATCATATAATTCCTACACCACACCAAATTGCGAAACGGATGCGGACCTGTACAGTCGTGGCCATCTGATCGGCGGGGGTCTGACACTGGGGACCCCTGCCGATCAGCTGTTTGAGAAGGCAGCGGTGCTTGCAGTAGTGCCAGGCATTCTCGCCGCCTCCCAGAGGCCAGTGACTTCACCGCTATGTGGCCTGAACGTAGCTCAGCCCCATTCCCTTCCATGAGTAAGAAAAAGGCGGAGAGACCCTTTAAAGGGCTCTACGCAAGCTTCACATATGATCTCTCTGCCCTGGGATCAGGTCTCAGCCACACGTGTACAGTATATATTAATATAGTTTCCAAGCAGCTGTCATGGAAATTATTCTGGGAACCACATGCTTATAATTTCCTTCAAGCCAAGTCACCTTCTTGCCAAGGTTAAAGGGGGAAACTAGAGATTCCTTACATTCCATGCCCCAGTCTAATGTGCAGCAGTCTTTATGTGGCATAGTATTTCAATCTGAGGCCACACACTCCGTGATCTCCTTGGCAGTATCTCTGTTTGCTGCATAATATCATCTCCACGCTCCCCTCTCAGGACATAGCTTGCATTCTTCTTCTTGCACCTGTCTTAGATATCCTGAAGCTGCAGCGATTGTCATGTTTCAGTAAGACAAAAACAACAACCTGTATCCGCTTATTGTATAGCATACTGAGTGTCCATAGGTGTCCCATTGAAGGGTTTGTGTGAACGAGCCCTTATATTGATTTATGATGCTATGTAACACTTACAGTTCTGGAATGTACTGGATAACACTAGCATAATGCTGCCAGTGTTATCCAATACATTCCAGAACTGTAAGGGTTACATAGCATCATAAATCAATATAATGCTATGTGACTCCCGGCAGCGATGGGTGTTCAGACCGGGTGCTGCGATGCGGACTCGCTGCGGGAGGAACGCTCGTCTGCAAGGGGCCTAAGGCTCTCGGTGTGCGCTGCGCCCTCTTCCTAACTGATGTCTAGATGCAGCTCAGTCTCATGCAATACCAAGCACAGCCACTATACAATGTACAGCGCTGTTGGGGAAGGGGGCGGTGCCCCCGCCAATCTAATATTGATGACCTACCCTGAGACCACCATTATTAGAAATTATGAGATTCTCTGTTTTGCTTCCAAAATCAAATTTAATCAAGATCAAATTATATTCATGGACTTTAATCAGGAGATATGGCACACCACCCATCGTCTCTTCTCTCAGAATGATTACAGGTGAAACTCCAAAAATTAGAATATCGTGCAAAAGTCCATTTATTTCAGTAATGCAAATTAACTCCTTAACCCCTTAAGGACACAGGGCGTACCGGTACGCCCTATTTCCCGAGTCCTTAAGGACCAAGGGCGTACCGGTACGTCCTGACTTAAAATCGGCATTCCGGCGCCGCGGGGGTTAATCGGAACGGGATTTCGGCTGAAATCATTCAGCCGGCATCCCGTAACAACGCAGGGGGGGGTCATTTGACCCCCCCGTATCGGCGATCGCAGAAAACCGCAGGTCAATTCAGACCTGCGGTTTTCTGCGTTTCCGGTCCATTCGGGTGTCCGGTGACCCGATGAACCGGAAAAAGACTGCGATCGGTGGCGTAATTATACACCACCAATCGCAGTCCGAGGATTTGAGGAGGCGGTGCTGGCCCTGGTGCTGAACACTGCTGTCCAGGGTGCTGATTGGTGCAGGGGAGAGAGGCGCGAGATTCAAACTTCCTGCGCTCCTCTCTCCCCTCCTCTTCCTGTTCTGCACGAGCACCCGGCAGCATCGTCCAGCACCAGCTCCTGTGTCCCCCTAATCGCCATCCATCACCCTCCTGCACCCATCGCCACCCAGGTAGGTTAGGGTCAGTGAGGGAGAGGCATCGTTAGGCAGGGAAAGAAGGGAAAAGTTAGTTAGGAAAAAAAAAAAAAAAAAAACTTTTAACTTTTACACAAATCTTTTTTTGATCCATCAGACCCCAGACCCCCCCCTGCCACTTGCCCCCCCCTACCAGCCCCCCACCACCACCAGCCCCCCACCCACCCCCCCACCACTCCCCCCCAACCCCCCCCATCCCCCCACCACCACCACTAGCCCCCTCACCACCACTTTTTTTTCTGCGTTCGCTGACTGGTCGGCACTTTTTAGCGTCCGTCCACTGTTAGCGCATCGCCTGCCCCACCGCTGATCAGCGTTGTACCGCTAATCAGCAACTTTTTTTTTTTCCTAACACTTGCCCTTTTTTCCTTTTTTTAGTACGCGAACACCCGTTGCCCCCACACACACGCACATATAATAAAGTTTTACACACACGCACACCTACACGCACACACACCCATGGCCCGCCGGGTGTTCTCGGCCGAGGAGGCATATGCCCAGATTGCCTCCGACTCCGAGAGCCCCAGTGAGGATGAGGATGACCCCACATTCCTCTTATCATCAGCATCCTCCTCATCATCATCGGATGACGATGAGCCACCAAGGCGGCGGAGACGCCGCCAGGCGGAGCCAGGGGCCGCACATGCTAGGGATCCTGTGGCCCACCCTAGTACGAGCCGCCCTGGGGTTCGTACTGGTTTCCCGGCCCACCAAATAAGTTCACCGGAGACCCCTGCCGATGAACTTAGCTGGTGTCCCCCAGTGGACTTTGAGCCTGAGATTCCGGATTTCGCTGGCAATCCTGGAATCCAGATTCCCACAGTGGGGTTTACTGAAATTGACTATTTTAGTTTTTTTTTCAGTAACCCACTGGTGAATTTGATGGTGGAGCAGACGAATCTGTACGCCCAACAGTTCGTCGCTCAAAACCCAGGCTCAGTTTTGGCTAGACCCGGTGGCTGGACGCCGGTCAGTGCAGCCGAAATGAGGACATTTTGGGGCCTCGTGCTGCATATGGGTCTAGTCCAAAAACCCAGTGTCAGGCAATACTGGAGTGGGGACGTCCTGTACCAGACCCCACTGTACAGTATGGTCATGACACGCTCCCGGTTTGAGGCCATCCGGAAATGTCTGCATTATTCCGATAATGCAGCATGTCCACCCCGAGGTGATCCTGCCTATGACCGGCTGTATAAGATACGGCCTGTCATCGATCACTTTGGGGCCACATTTCAGCAGGCCTACGTACCTGGAAGGGAGGTCGCGGTTGATGAGTCGCTCATTGCGTTCAAGGGGAGACTCAGTTTCCGCCAATATATTCCCACAAAGCGAGCGAGGTATGGCGTGAAGCTATACAAAATTTGTGAGAGTACCTCAGGGTACACTTACAAATTTCGTGTGTACGAGGGGCGAGATTCCCGTATTCAACCCCCAGAATGTCCCCCCACTCTGGGTGTTAGCGGGAAACTCGTGTGGGACCTTATGTACCCACTGCTGGATAATGGTTACCACTTGTACGTGGATAACTTTTATACCAGCATTCCCTTGTTCAGGTCCCTTGCCGCCAGATCTACGTTCGCTTGTGGGACCGTGCGGAAAAATCAGCGCGGCCTCCCTGCCTACCCCCTCCAGGTACCTATCCCCAGGGGTGAGACCCGTGCACTTACCAGTGGAAACCTGTTGCTGGTCAGGTATAAGGACAAGAGGGATGTCCTTATGCTGTCCACAATCCACGGTAACGGCACCACCCCAGTCCCTGTGCGAGGTACCGCGGCAACGGTCCTCAAGCCCGATTGTATCGTCGACTACAATCGGTATATGGGAGGAGTTGATCTCTCGGATCAAGTCCTCACGCCATATAACGCCATGCGCAAAACCCGGGCATGGTACAAAAAAGTTGCGGTCTACTTGGTGCAGGTTGCCATGTACAACTCTTTTGTACTATCCCGAAGCGCTGGCAGCACAGGGACATTCCTCCAATTCTATGAGGCAGTCCTCAAGGACCTGATCTTTTCGGACCGGGAAAGAGCAGGCCGGAGTACCTCGGGAACTGGAGGCGCCCGGATCGTCCCTGGCCAACACTTTCCAGGTGTGGTCCCCCATACTGGAAAGAAGGGACGAACCCAAAAAAAGTGCAGAGTGTGTCGCAGGAGGGGGATACGGAAGGACACCACCACTCAGTGCGACACGTGCCCCGATCATCCGGGCCTCTGCGTTATCGATTGCTTCAGGGAGTATCACACTTCCATGGAGTACTAAATTTTTATAATCCCCAACAGTTCACTAGAGAACATAAAACACTATGGCTCTCAGACTTTGGAGACACGAAAACTATTTTTCTTTCCCCCAAAAATATTAGTTTTAGTGCAGGCATCCTCAAACTGCGGCCCTCCAGATGTTGTAAAACTATAACTCCCAGCATGCCCAGACAACCTACAGCCATCAGCAGGGCATGGTGGGAATTGTAGTTTTACAACATCTGGAGGGCCGCAGTTTTAGGATGCCTGCTTAGTGTCTCCAAAGTCTGAGAGCCATACATATTGGGCATCGTCGCGTGCGTAAAAGTCGTCGCTATAAAAATAACTTTTGACCAAACGCCTCGGATGAACGGTGTTAAAAATATAAAATAAAAACGGTGCCAAAACGCCTATTTTTGGGCAAAATTTCAATTTAAATCCATTTTGCCGGTAATAAAGCAAGGGTTAACAGCCAAACAAAACTAAATATTTATTGCCCCGATTCTGTCGTTTGCAGAAACACCCCATATGTGGTCGTAAATGGCTATATAGCCGCACGGCAGGGCATAGAACGAAGGGAACGCCATACGGTTTCTGGAAGGCAGATTTTGATGGACAGTTTTTTTTTTTACACCATGTCCCATTAGAAGCCCCCCCTGATGTAGCCCAGACTAGAAACTCCAAAAAAGTGACCCCATCTAAGAAACTACACCCCTCAAGGTATTCAAAAGTTACTTTACAAACTATGTTAACCCTTTAGGTGTTCCACAAAACTAAATAGCGAATGTAGAAACAATTTTAGATTTTTTTTTTTTTGTTACATTGCCTCAAAAAAGAGTAATATAGAGCAACCAAATATCAAATTTACCCCAAAAATAGTCCCAAAACAACAACCACCTTATCCCGTAGTTTCCTAGATGGGGTCACTTTTATGGAGTTTCTACTCTAGGGGTGCATCAGGGGGCTTGAAAGGGTACATGGTGTAAATAAACCAGTCCAGCAAAATCTGCCTTCCAAAAACCATATGGCGTTCCCCTTCTTCTATGTCCTGCCGTTTAGCCAAATAGTAGTTTACCACCACATATGGGGTGTTTCTGCAAACTACAGAATCAGGGCAACCCATTTTGAGTGTTGTTTGGCAGTTAACCCTTGTTTTACTCCTAGAAAAAATTGATTATATTGGAAAATTTTCCAAAAAATTGAAATTTCATAATTGTTTCTCCATCTGCCATTAACTCTTGTGGAACACCTAAAGGGTTAACAAAGTTTGTAAACCCAGTTTTGAATACCTTGAGGGGTGTACTTTCTTAGATGGAGTCACTTTTTTGAAATTTCTATTCTAGGGGTGCAACAGGGGGCTTCAAATGGGACATGGTATAAACAAAACCAGTCCTGCAAAATCTGCCTTCCAAAACCCATATGGTGTTCCCCTCCTTCTATGTGCTACCGTTCGGCCAAACAGTAGTTTACGACCACATATGGGGTGTTTTTGCAAACTACAGAATCAGGGCAACCCATTTTGAGTGTTGTTTGGCAGTTAACCCTTGTTTTACTCCTAGAAAAAATTGATTATATTGGAAAATTTTCCAAAAAATTGAAATTTCATAATTGTTTCTCCATCTGCCATTAACTCTTGTGGAACACCTAAAGGGTTAACAAAGTTTGTAAACCCAGTTTTGAATACCTTGAGGGGTGTACTTTCTTAGATGGAGTCACTTTTTTGAAATTTCTATTCTAGGGGTGCAACAGGGGGCTTCAAATGGGACATGGTATAAACAAAACCAGTCCTGCAAAATCTGCCTTCCAAAACCCATATGGTGTTCCCCTCCTTCTATGTGCTACCGTTCGGCCAAACAGTAGTTTACGACCACATATGGGGTGTTTTTGCAAACTACAGAATCAGGGCAACCCATTTTGAGTGTTGTTTGGCAGTTAACCCTTGTTTTACTCCTAGAAAAAATTGATTATATTGGAAAATTTTCCAAAAAATTGAAATTTCATAATTGTTTCTCCATCTGCCATTAACTCTTGTGGAACACCTAAAGGGTTAACAAAGTTTGTAAACCCAGTTTTGAATACCTTGAGGGGTGTACTTTCTTAGATGGAGTCACTTTTTTGAAATTTCTATTCTAGGGGTGCAACAGGGGGCTTCAAATGGGACATGGTATAAACAAAACCAGTCCTGCAAAATCTGCCTTCCAAAACCCATATGGTGTTCCCCTCCTTCTATGTGCTACCGTTCGGCCAAACAGTAGTTTACGACCACATATGGGGTGTTTTTGCAAACTACAGAATCAGGGCAACCCATTTTGAGTGTTGTTTGGCAGTTAACCCTTGTTTTACTCCTAGAAAAAATTGATTATATTGGAAAATTTTCCAAAAAATTGAAATTTCATAATTGTTTCTCCATCTGCCATTAACTCTTGTGGAACACCTAAAGGGTTAACAAAGTTTGTAAACCCAGTTTTGAATACCTTGAGGGGTGTACTTTCTTAGATGGAGTCACTTTTTTGAAATTTCTATTCTAGGGGTGCAACAGGGGGCTTCAAATGGGACATGGTATAAACAAAACCAGTCCTGCAAAATCTGCCTTCCAAAACCCATATGGTGTTCCCCTCCTTCTATGTGCTACCGTTCGGCCAAACAGTAGTTTACGACCACATATGGGGTGTTTTTGCAAACTACAGAATCAGGGCAACCCATTTTGAGTGTTGTTTGGCAGTTAACCCTTATTTTACTCCTGGAAAAAATTTATTATATTGGAAAATTTTCCAAAAAATAGAAATTTCAAAATTGTTTCTCCATCTGCCATTAACTCTTGTGGAACACCTAAAGGGTTAATAAAGTTTGAAAAAACAGTTTTGAATACCTTGAGGGGTGTAGTTTCTAGAATGGGGTCATTTTTGGGAGGTTTCTATTATCTAAGCCTCACAATATGACTTCAAACCTGAACTGGTCCATAAAAAGTGGGATTTTGAAGATTTCTCAAAAATTTCAAAATTTGCTTCTAAACTTCTAAGCCTTGTAACATCCCCAAAAAATAAAATATCATTCCCAAAATGCTACAAACATGAAGTAGACATATGGGGAATGTAAAGTCATCACAATTTTTGGGGGTATTACTATGTATTACAGAAGTAGAGAAACTGAAACTTTGAAATTTGCTAATTTTTCAAAATTTTTGGTAAAAAATGTATTTTTTTATGCAAAAAAAATAACTTTTTTGACCCAATTTTAGCAGTGTCATGAAGTACAATATGTGACGAAAAAACAATCTCAGAACGGCCTGGGTAAGTCAAAGCGTTTGAAAGTTATGAGCACTTAAAGGGACACTGGTCAGATTTGCAAAAAATGGCCCGGTCCTTAAGGTGAAAATGAGCCCGGTCCTTAAGGGGTTAAGGACCAGGCCATTTTTTGCAAATCTGACCAGTGTCACTTTAAGTGCTGATAACTTTAAGGCCCCTTTCACACGGGCGAGTTTTCCGTGCGGGTCCGATGCGTGCGGTGAACGTATTGCACCCGCACTGAATCCTGACCCATTCATTTCTATGGGGCTGTGCACATGAGCGATGATTTCTATGGGGCTGTGCACATGAGCAGAGTGACGTCATCAAAGGTCCTTAACCGGTATTTAATGCAGCAGCTCACCCCAGGTCCTGTTCAGCAGAGGAGACACAAGGAGATGCCGGCTTCACAATCAAGTGGACTAAGGTGAGTTAAATTTTTCTTTTTTTAACCCCTCTAGCGCTGTTTTACTATGCGATCTGTATTCAAAATGCTATTATTTTCCCTTATAACCATGTTATAAGGGAAAATAATACAATCTTCAGAACATCAATCCCAAGCCCGAACTTCTGTGAAGAAGTTCGGGTACCAAACATGCGCGATTTTTCTCACGCGAGTGCAACGCATGACAATGTTTTGCACTCGAGCGGAAAAATCGCGCATTTTTCCGCAACGCACCCGGCTCTTATCCGGGCAAAAAAACTGACGCCCGTGTGAAAGAGGCCTAAAACGCTTTGACTTACCCAGGCCGTTCTGAGATTGTTTTTTCGTCACATATTGTACTTCATGACACTGGTAAAATGAAGTAAAAAAAAAATCATTTTTATTTATAAAAAAATACTAAATTTACCAAAAATTTGTAAAAAATTGCTAATTTCTAAGTTCCAATTTCTCTACTTCTATAATACATAGCAAAAGAACAAGAAAATGGAGCTCATGGTACCAAACAGTAAAAATATATTTTATTTGAACATGATTAAAAAAATTACATAAGTAAAGAAGCCAGTAAATATAATGCCATTTACAAGTGAATGGGAGCAGACGAAGGCACGCCGAAACGCGCGCTGGGGTAGCGCCATCCTGGGTAATTCAGCACACGGTCATTTATCAGGTGAGCCTCTGCTCTTGCTATTACCTCCACGGCATTTTGGCTTCGGTGTCTCACTACACCTGGTCTCTATTGTTGGTTTGTTGTTTATTTTCTATATCGCATTTGCTAAACATACCTTTATTTACTGCCGTGCGGGTTTGCTTGCTGACCACTGACTCACCTGTATACTTTAACCTTTATACTGCTTTTGGTTCGTAGGCTGGTCATTGCACCCAGTATTTTCCTCTGATCCATAAATATATGTTGTACTATTGACCTGTGTGCTATCCCAGGGTGGCGCTCTTTTTCTGCTCCCAATCACTTGTAAATGGCATTATATTTACTGCCTTCTTTACTTATGTAATTTTTTTTAATCATGTTCAAATAAAATATATTTTTACTCTTTGGTACCATGAGCTCCATTTTCTTGTTCTTTTGCTATTATACTCGGGAGCTTGTACCGAGTTACCAATCACGGGTGTCCTTTGTGGTCATATTAGGTGGGCACTGTCCTTCACCCTCCTTCGGGAAACACTGGGTCGTTTTTGTCTTTCTATAATACATAGTAATACCTCCAAAAATAGTTATTACTTTACATTCTCCATATGTCTACTTCATGTTTGGATCATTTTGGGAATGATATTTTATTTTTGGGGATGTTACAAGGCTTAGAAGTTTAGAAGCAAATCTTGAAATTTTTCAGAAATTTTCAAAAAAAATAGGGACCAGTTCAGTTCTGAAGTCACTTTGCGAGGCTTACATAATAGAAACCACCCAAAAATGACCCCATTCTATAAACTACACCCCTCAAGGTATTCAAAACTGATTTTACAAACTTTGTTAACCCTTTAGGTGTTCCACAAGAATTAATGGAAAATAGAGATCCAATTTCAAAATTTCACTTTTTGGGCAGATTTTCCATTTTAATAATTTTTTTTCCAGTTACAAAGCAAGGGTTAACAGCCAAACCAAATTCTATATTTATGGCCCTGATTCTGTAGTTTACAGAAACACCCCATATGTGGTCGTAAACCGCTGTACGGGCACACGGCAGGGCACAGAAGGAAAGGAATGCCATACGGTTTTTGGAAGGCAGATTTTGCTGGACTGTTTTTTTTTACACCATGTCTCATTTGAAGCCCCCCTGATGCACCCCTAGAGTAGAAACTCCATAAAAGTGACCCCATCTAAGAAACTACACCCCTCAAGGTATTCAAAACAGATTTTACAAACGTCGTTAACCCTTTAGGTGTTCCACAAGAGTTATTGGCAAATGGAGATGAAATTTCAGGATTTCAGTTTTTTGGAAAATTTTCCATTTTAATCCATTTTCCCCAGTAATAGAAACCCCAAAAAAGTGGCCCCATTTTAGAAACTAGGGGATAGGGTGGCAGTATTGTTGGTACTAGTTTAGGGTACATATGATTTTTGGTTGCTCTATATTACACTTTTTGTGAGGCAAGATAACAAGAAATAGCTGTTTTGGCACCGTTTTTATTTTTTGTTATTTACAACATTCATCTGACAGGTTAGATCATGTGATATTTTTATAGACCAGGTTGTCACGGATTTGGCGATACCTAATATGTATACTTTTTTTTATTTATGTAAGTTTTACACAATGATTTCATTTTTGAAGAAAAAAAAATCATGTTTTAGTGTTTCCATAGTCTGAGAGACATAATTTTTTCAGTTTTTGGGCGATTACCTTGGGTAGGGTATGATTTTTGCAGGGTGAGATGATTGTTTTATTGGCACTATTTTGGGGTGCGTGGGACTTTTTGATTGCTTGCTATTACACTTTTTGTGATGTAAGGTGACAAAAAATGGTTTATTTAGCACAGTTTTTATTTTTTATGGTGTTCATCTGAGAGGTTAGGTCATGTGATTTTTTTTTTATAGAGCCGGTCGATACGAACGCAGCGATACCAAATATCTATACTTTTTTTTATTTATGTAAGTTTTACACAATAACAGCTTTTTTCAAACAAAAAAAATGATGTTTTAGTGTCTCCATATTCTGAGCAATATTTATTTTTTATTTTTTGGGTGATTGTCTCAGGTAGGGGCTCATTTTTTTCGGGATGAGGTGACTGTTAGATTGGTACTATTTTGGTGGGCAATCGCCTTTTTGATCGCTTGCTGTTATACTTTTTGTGATGTAAGGTGACAAAAAAATGGTTTATTTAGCACAGTTTTTATTTTTTATGGTGTTCATCTGAGGGGTTAGGTCATGTGATATGTTTATAGAGCCGGTCGTTATAGACGCGGCGATACCTAATATGTATACTCCCCCCCCCCCCCCCCCCTATTTTTTACCAATTTTTTTTAACTTTATTTGGGGGAAATGACGTTTTTGTTTATTTTTACTTGAAACTTTTAATTTTTTTGGGGGAAAACTTTTTTTCAACTTTTTTTTTCACTTTATTTTTTTGTCCCACTTTAGGACTTGAACTTTTGGGGGTATATTCCTTTACAATGCATTCCAATACTTCTGTATTGGAATGCATTGGCTGTATGTATTACTCATACAGCTTCCGGCCTGTGAGATCCAGGGGGCTGGATCTCACAGGCTCTTCACCGGAAGGCAGCGCAGATGCCTCAGGAAGGCATCGCGCTGCCTTCCATGCCATCGGGTCCCCCCCACAGTCCCATGGGGACCTGATGGCACTCCTGCCGCCGCCGCCCACACCATAAAAAGCCGCAAACCGCAGGTCTGAATTGACCTGCGGTTTGCGGCAATCGCCGACACGGGGGGGGGGGTCACGGGACCCCCCCGCGCATTTAGCCGAGGTGCCTGCTCAGTGATTTGAGCAGGCACCTTGTTCCGATCACTGCCCGCCGGTGATCGGCACAACGCATGATGTACCAGTACATCATGTGTCCTTAATGACTCGGGAAACATGCCGTACCGGTACGTCATGTGTCCGTAAGGGGTTAAAAGGAATTGCATTAATGCAGCTTAAAATTCGAATTTTTTGAAAAGATTCAATATTCTAGGCTCAAAGTGTCACACTCTAGTCAGCTAATTAATCCATACCCCCTGAGTGAAGGGTACCTCAAAATTGTGACTTTGGGGTTTCATAAGTCTATCTCATATATTAGTTTCACCTTTTAAGTTGCATTATTGAAATAAATGAACTTTGAACGATATTCTAATTTTTCGAGTTTCACCTGTATAGCTGGTGCAATTGATATTTCCTAGGTGTGCCACATATTCTAGATAAAGCCTCATGACCTGACGTACTCAGTGTTATTGTCAAGATTACATAACGGGCAGTGGCGGATCCCGAGCCTGGTCTCGGGAGGGGCACTTCCAGATTATTTTCTGTCCGCCGCCACAAAACAATGGTGCTTATAGAACAGACTACACAGTGTAGAGGTATATTGTATATTGTGCGGCACAATGTAGCGGTATACTGTATATTGTGGGGCACAGTGTAGAGGTATACTATATATTGTGGGGCACAGTGTAGAGGTATACTGTATATTGTGGGGCACAGTGTAGAGGTATACTATATATTGTGGGGCACAGTGTAGAGGTATACTGTATATTGTGTGGCACAGTGTAGAGGTATACTGTATATTGTGGGGCACAGTGTAGAGGTATACTGTATATTGTGGGGCACAGTGTAGCGGTATACTGTATATTGTGTGGTACAGTGTAGAGGTATACTGTATATTGTGTGGCACAGTGTAGTGGTATACTGTATATTGTGGGGCACAGTGTAGAGGTATACTGTATATTGTGGGGCACAGTGTAGAGGTATACTGTATATTGTGTGGCACAGTGTAGAGGTATACTGTATATTGTGGGGCACAGTGTAGAGGTATACTATATATTGTGGGGCACAGTGTAGAGGTATACTGTATATTGTGTGGCACAGTGTAGAGGTATACTGTATATTGTGGGGCACAGTGTAGAGGTATACTGTATATTGTGGGGCACAGTGTAGCGGTATACTGTATATTGTGTGGTACAGTGTAGAGGTATACTGTATATTGTGTGGCACAGTGTAGTGGTATACTGTATATTGTGGGGCACAGTGTAGAGGTATACTGTATATTGTGGGGCACAGTGTAGAGGTATACTGTATATTGTGTGGCACAGTGTAGAGGTATACTGTATATTGTGGGGCACAGTGTAGAGGTATACTGTACATTGTGGGGCACAGTGTAGAGGTATACTGTACATTGTGTGGCACAGTGTAGAGGTATACTGTACATTGTGTGGCACAGTGTAGAGGTATACTGTATATTGTGTGGCACAGTGTAGAGGTATACTGTATATTGTGTGGCACAGTGTAGAGGTATACTGTATATTGTGGGGCACAGTGTAGAGGTATACTGTATATTGTGGGGCACAGTGTAGAGGTATACTGTATATTGTGGGGCACAGTGTAGCGGTATACTGTATATTGTGGGGCACAGTGTAGAGGTATACTGTATATTGTGGGGCACAGTGTAGAGGTATACTGTATATTGTGTGGCACAGTGTAGCGGTATACTGTATACTGTGTGGCACAGTGTAGAGGTATACTGTGTGGCACAGTGTAGAGGTATACTGTACATTGTGGGGCACAGTGTAGAGGTATACTGTATATTGTGTGGCACAGTGTAGCGGTATACTGTATATTGTGGGGCACAGTGTAGAGGTATACTGTACATTGTGGGGCACAGTGTAGAGGTATACTGTACATTGTGGGGCACAGTGTATGCTATATGTCAGGGGTGGCCAACCTTACATACACAAAGAGCCAAAAAAAATAAGTATGACTACTAGGAGCCACAGGGTATACATTTACACATAGTTACTGTATTTATCGCCCTACAAGATGCACCTAGGTTTTAACAAATAAAAATAAGATTTGAAAAATATATCAAACAGTTGCCTAGTAGTTAGATTTTTATTAGATTTTATTATCACAGGGGGTTTATATAGTTTTACTTTTTAAAATTAGTGACTTTTAAAAATACCTTTATTAGTGATTATGTGGGTATAGGTATGTATATACCGACAGAGTGTGCTACAATTTCACAAGAATTTATATATAAATATTTCTTATGACTGGGGAGTAGTAACCCCTACACAAAACATCTAGTGATACGATACATCAGTAGGTCTAGGAAGTTCGAGGATCCAGTCAACAAAATCAAAATAATAAATAATAATGAGACAGGGTCTGAGGAAAAGGGCAGGGCAGACACAATGCTTACCCTACAGAGCCCTCAAAAAACTGCTCAGCCCAGGGTGACCCCCTGATGGTGGGGGTTCCCTGTCCCCGAACCTAAGACTAAACAAATCCCTAGGTTGACCCTAGCCAGGGAAAGATATAAAATAAACGATAGCTATAATCACGATAAATCGTGAATGGAGGGTGGTTTAGTATAAATAGGGTCGCCACCTGCCCCTTCCGAAAGATTAGAGATAAGGATGAAATTCACAGTTAGGTTAACAGAGTGAGAAAAGGTTTTCCTGATAATACGGAGATCATCATTCCACTCGTTAGTACAATACGCACGTTTTTTTCATAAAAATATACACATCTTAATACATATACCATGACGCGTTTCGCCTGTATACAATCAGGCTCATCAGGAGGTAGGTAGAAAAACGGACAGAGTCCAATTAAGATGTAGATGTGATTAGTGATAAATGGATGGTAAAATGAAACGATCGTTTCATTTTACCATCCATTTATCACTAATCACATCTACATCTTAATTGGACTCTGTCCGTTTTTCTACCTACCTCCTGATGAGCCTGATTGTATACAGGCGAAACGCGTCGTGGTATATGTATTAAGATGTGTATATTTTTATGAAAAAAACGTGCGTATTGTACTAACGAGTGGAATGATGATCTCCGTATTATCAGGAAAACCTTTTCTCACTCTGTTAACCTAACTGTGAATTTCATCCTTATCTCTAATCTTTCGGAAGGGGCAGGTGGCGACCCTATTTATACTAAACCACCCTCCATTCACGATTTATCGTGATTATAGCTATCGTTTATTTTATATCTTTCCCTGGCTAGGGTCAACCTAGGGATTTGTTTAGTCTTAGGTTCGGGGACAGGGAACCCCCACCATCAGGGGGTCACCCTGGGCTGAGCAGTTTTTTGAGGGCTCTGTAGGGTAAGCATTGTGTCTGCCCTGCCCTTTTCCTCAGACCCTGTCTCATTATTATTTATTATTTTGATTTTGTTGACTGGATCCTCGAACTTCCTAGACCTACTGATGTATCGTATCACTAGATGTTTTGTGTAGGGGTTACTACTCCCCAGTCATAAGAAATATTTATATATAAATTCTTGTGAAATTGTAGCACACTCTGTCGGTATATACATACCTATACCCACATAATCACTAATAAAGGTATTTTTAAAAGTCACTAATTCTAAAAAGTAAAACTTTGAAAAATATATATTTCATCTGATCTGAGGTCTGCTAAAAATATTTTTTCTTATTGTTCATTAGCAGAGAAAAAAAAATATATATATTTTTCATCAGACTCCTAAATCAGATCCCCAATCCTTATCTGACCTACAATAAGATCCCCAAACGTCATCAGACTTCAAAATCAGACCCCCAATGCTTGGATCAGACAACACAAATCAGACTCCCAGTGTCAGACCCTCAGTTCTCAGATCTCCCCCACATGCTCAGATTCCCCCCCCCCTCATGCTCAGATCTACCCCTTTTAACATCTGACCCCCCCCCCATGCTCAGACCTGACCAACCCATGCCTAAAACAAGACCGCCATGCTCAGATCTGCCCCCCATGCACAAATCTGAAAACTCATGCTCAGATCAGACCCCCATTGCTCAGATCTGGACCCCCCCCCCCCCCCATGCTCAGATCAGACAACCCATTGCCCAGATCAGGACCCCCCCCCCCCCCCCCCCCCTTATACTCAGATCAGACCCACATTCTCAGTTCTATCATTTAAAAAAAATATCCTTCCCTCTCCTGATCAGGCACTGGGCTCCTGCTCAGTCGGGCACCTGCTACTCTGCAGGTCTGACATGCTCTCCACTGTGACCTGATGAGCGCAATGTCAGGACATAGTGCGTATCTCCACGTACTACGTTCTTACACTGTGTGCATCAGGACGTTGTGGAGAGTGAGCTGAAGATGCAAAGTAGTAACAGTGCCCGATCAGGAAAAGAGATCTGAGCATGGGGTGGAGAGTGCTTCCTGGCTTCACAGCTAGGGCCTCACTTGAAGAAGCAAAGAGCCGCATGTGGCTCAAGAGCAACAGGTTGGCCACCCCTGCTATATGTTATAACATAAACATATTTCACATGAAAACTTACTTGGCTTGGCCCTTGGGGATCTCGGACGCCACTTCCACACTTTGGCCGGGGGCTCGGCGGAGCTGATGTTGTGTTTTATCCTAATGAGAAAGATTTCATAATAAGGATTTGGAGAAGGGGCAGAGGGATAGCAGAGCAGGGAGAGGCTGGTACTGCTACTAGGGGGTCATACCATGGGGGAGTAAAAAAGCCCACCATAATGCCCCCCTCAGTAGAAATAATTCTCCTTATAATGTGACAGTGCAAAAAATATCGCCTTGTAATGCCCCCAGTTGAGCTAATGTCCCTATAGTGCCCCCATAAGGTGCCAGTATAAAATACCCCTATATAGTGCCCCCAGTAAATGCCCCCATAGTGCTCCTCTCCCCCTTCCTCCTAGTGCCCCCCATAATGTACCAGTATAAAAAATGCCCCATTAGATGCCCTCAGTGCCCCCCATAATTTGCAAGTATAAAATACCCCTTCTTAGTGCCCCCCGTAGATGACCCCATAGTACTCCTATCCCACCATAAGGTGACCCAGTATAAAATGCTACTGTACAGAGCCCCCCATATAAAATACCCCTTCTTTGTGGCCTCAGTAGATGCCTCTATAGTGCCCCCAATAATGTGGCAGTAATAAGTGCCCCCAATAATGTGCCAGTAGAATGTGCCCCCAATAATGTGCCAGTAATAAGTGCCTCCAATAATGTGGCAGTAATAAGTGCCCCAATAATGTGGCAGTAATAAGTGACCCCAATAATGTGCCAGTAATAAGTGCCTCCAATAATGTGGCAGTAATAAGTGACCCCAATAATGTGCCAGTAATAAGTTCCCCCAATAATGTGCCAGTAGAATGTGCCCCCAATAATGTGCCAGTAATAAGTGCCTCCAATAATGTGGCAGTAATAAGTGCCCCAATAATGTGCCAGTTAAATGTGCCCCCATAGATGCGCCAGTAACAAGAGGTTGCATATTACAGCTATCAAAGGAAACTAAATGTGCAGCGTGCCCCTGAGGAGCCGGTGCAGACGATGAGAGTAGTAGAAGCCCTGATAAGATTTTGTGTCACGGTGTACTCCCTGGGGATCAGTGCAGTTGGAAGGTGGTTTGAAAAATCAGGTCAGAAGTAAACGTAAAAGTCTCTCTCTACTAAGTGCAAAGTATAACTTGTGGCACATCGAGCGTCAGTAGGTACAAAGTGCAGCTTTAGTCACCAGGTGATGAAATATGGTGACTAGCTGGTTGACAATTAAATGGCACTTGCAGGAACTTGTGGATATAGGTGTCCACAATATGATTTAGGCTTGGTGTTTGACTAGCCTGGAGGAAGTCTACGTGATGGGTGTCTGAGCCATAGTCGCTCACCTGCAGCAGGTTCTCTAAAGCTGTGGTTTTCCTTAACACTCCGCTGTCTAGACACACTGAAGTTTTTTGAAAGCCATGTTCTTGATTCTGCTACTTGTTCTGGAGTGAAGGTCTCACAGGAGGACTGGTTAGAAAAAAAAAAAAAGTAATTCGCCTCATTCATTTGCACACACAGAGACAGTCATTCTTCACTTGATGCAGAAGGACCTCCATTCCCAGCGTGATGACATCACCATGCGCTCCCAGCGATCATGCTGAGAGCTCTTGGGATGTCGTCACGCTAAGTGGCCGTTAAAAACATTCCCTTTGATTTCAAAGGGGTCTGTGCCGCCAAGTAAAAGGACATGTCCGATTTTTTTGACAGCCGCTATTCACTGGCCGGTAAAGAAAAGCCCCATTGACCCATGTAGCCTTGGATGTATGTTGGTCGAAGCTGCCAATGTGTATAGGTGCCTCCCGAGTCTCCCATGATGGCAGATGTCATGTAAGAGAAGAGCTGGGCTTGCTGGATTTCTACATGCCCAATCCTTTTGCTCTCGGGGAGATACACCACCACCAGGAGAGTCTCAACATCATTCTTCCTTCTGCAATTCACCACGCATGCATATTTACCCAAGCTGAACATGGGAGAGATAGCTGTTTGGCTGAGAGTTATCTCACGTGGACGGTCAGCTTTAGGCCGCCAGCATTACAACAGACCTGTTAATCTGTCAGTGTAACCTCCACCTCTGATAATGAGATAACACAACTGATAAACTGAACTGTAAACTGAAATGTGAGATGGTATTAGTCATAAATACCAGTTATCCTGACATCTAGTGGCCAATAGGAGAACTACAAAGTAAAAAAAATGTTAAAAAATATATTTCTCCCCAAAAAATGGATTCTGTAAAGTGGGAATTATTGTCAGCTCTTGTTGTTAGACATCTGTTCCTCAAATGTCTTATAATTCTACCTGGGAGGACCACTTGGAACCGTACCGAGTTCGGGATCAATTTTTTTTTTTACAGTAATAATTCACAAAGTTATTACACGAAGTCTTGCGAGACTTCGCAAAGTAATAACTTCGGCACATCGGAGCCCATACATTCTAATACTGTACGGCGCTCCCGCTACACACTGCCACCTGCTGGTTAACCAGGCATATTACATCAACATAACGGTTTTATAACAATAAGGCCTCATGCACACAACCATTGTTCTGGTCCGCATCCGAGCCGCAGTTTTTGCGGCTCGGGTGCGGACCCATTCACTTCAATGGGGCCGCAAAAGATGCGGACAGCACTCCGTGTGCTGTCCGCATCCGTTGCTCCGTTACGTAGCCCCGGCAAAAAAAATAAATAACATGTCCTATTCTTGTCCGTTTTGCGGACAAGCATAGGCATTTCTACAATGGCCGTCTGTTCCGTTCCGCAAATTGCGGAAGGCACACGGGCGGCTTCCGTGTTTTACGGATCCGCAATTTGCGGACCGCAAAAAACGGAACAGTCGTGTGCATGAGGCCTAATAGAAATGCACAGTGTAAAAGTCCTGGAAATAAATACAAAGGTGACATTAATGTTAACCATTGGAGACAGTAGCGGAGTGCAGAAATTGTATTACACAAGCGACAGCACATGTTTAGGAAATAGAATAAAAAAATCTACAATCAAAAAATAAAAACTGTTTTGAAATAAAGGAGATGTCACTATCTGGTTTTAAAGGGAATCAGTCACCAGCGACCTTCCTATCCAACTATGGGCATAGACACATGGCCGTGGTTTACCTGATTTTATTTTGTTGATCTGTGGCTCCGTTCCTGAGTTATGATACTTTTTCTTAATATGCAAATTAGGCCTTCGGTGCAATGAGGACATCACCATTGCTTTTGTTGCACCCAAGCTCTACTGTGGCCAGCCCCTCCCTGGCTGCTTTGATTGACAGGGCCAATCAGTGGTGGGAGAGGTTGGCTATAGAAAGGTGGAACTTGGGTTGAACAAGAGCAATGGTCACGCCCTCATTGCACTAAAGGCCTTCTGGCGAAACCAACCTCGCCACTGGGTTTTGGAGGGGCCTGGTTGCCAGCCTCTTGTCCCAGGATTATGGCCCATACTAACTTTGAAGGAGAAGACAGACTGGCCGCACAGCTTAAATCTGTGGAACTGTTTTGGGCAGGAAAGCCATGCTTGTGGCCGGCCAAATATGACTTCCATGGAATTCGGGAACCCCTTCTCGGATCTGGGTGATTTTTGGATATGTTGTTCACCCAGATCAGAGCTATCCATGAATGTATACATTATGGGGATGTGTGGGCTTTTGAGGTGTTTTCTGTGTGTTGGGAAAAAGTGTGTGTTCTGTCTGGTAGAGTTAGTCCATTATGCTTGGTAATTGTATTTTGTTGATTGCTTCTTAGACAATGCCAGTGTGTTAGTTAATTGCGTCTCAGACAATGTCAGTGTGTTAGTTAATTGCATCACAGACAATGCCAGTGTGTTAGTTTATTGCGTCTCAGACAATGCCAGTGTGTTAGTTAATTGCGTCAAAGACAATGCTCATTGTATTTTGTTGATTGTGTTACAGACAGAGGGAAGGGGGTTTTGTGTACAATTGCTGGGAAGGTTTTAATACTGTAAATGCATGTGATTGGCTAAAATATAAACTGTCACAGTCTTCTACAAGGGCCCCAGGGGGAGTGTCCCTTGCTAGGAGACCTGCATAAAAGGCTGAAAAATAACCCATTAAAGAGTTGCTGTTTTACATTCAACATAGAGACTCGCCTCATGTGTGTGGGGATTGCTATACACTGAAGATTTGCTATACTCCCCTGGCTATCACTACTAGCTCTTGTAAGAGCTGTTCCTGCTCTCTGGATTTAGGAGAGGTTCACCCACTGGAGCCTGGAGCCTTGTCGTAGGTCCAGGGTGGGTAGGAGACTGTGAGACCTCAACCAAGCTTTGGCGGTTCGTGGTGTCAAGTGGAGTGCTTGTAGTCCTCGGGAAGCACTAGGAGCATCTATTGACAGAGGTACCCGGAGATCCATTACAGGCCTCATTTGCGTAAGAAAAAAAGTACCATAACTCGGGAATGGAGCCTCAGATCAACAAAAGAAAAACAGCGTTTCTGCAAACAGTTTGATTGGATGTTGCTGGAAACAGATTACCTTTGGCAGAAAAAAATGTCAATGACACATTCCCTTTAATACCTTAGTAGGACTGTGTGCACGGGCCCTTATCTAGATTGCCACTACTCCCATAGAAAACCTAGATGTGGAATTGTTGATAATGCCATCACCTATTAGGTGTTCCAGAATAAATCCATAGTGGACCTTTACTATGTTCTATCTATTCTTTCCTTTCTGTTAGGGCTCATGCACACGACCGTATGTATTTTGTGATCCACAAAACACGGATCCGCAAAAATTATAGATGATGTCCATGTGCATTTCGTATTTTATGGAACAGCCGAACAGTACTATCCTTGTCTGTAATGCGGACAATAATAGGGCACGTTCTATTTTTGTGTGGAAAGGACATTCGGATATACAGAGAAGGAATGCTCACGGAGTAACTTAGTTTTTTTTGCGTACCCACTGAAATGAATGGTTTCGCATAGGGTCCGCAAAAAAATAACGGAATGGGCACGGAAAGAAAATACGCTTGTGTGCATGAACCCTAGGAAGCCGTACATCATTTTTTTTTTTATTATTATAAATTCTTTATTTTAGAATTTTTACAAAGCATATTTTGACATGTTAAAACAGATGGCAGTAGTACATAACATTTTGAAAAGCAAATGGTTGTGTGATACTTATACATATTTCCAAATACCACCCTCAAGATGTAGACTATCAGATCATGTCTCAACTAGCTAATATTGGTAACACATAGACAGAAAAAACAAAAAAAACAATGAATAAGGATATCTTGCTCTCTAGGACCCATCTAATCCCTTATACTACCCAAGTTACTGCGATACCTCATCTTTTTCTGATGCTCTCTTGAAAAGTAAAGTTTTTTTGTCTTACTTCCAAATAAACTTACGCACTTGTAGCTTGTGATTTCTATTTTTGCCACACTTTTACAAACCCTTCGTGATTTCTGTTGACCCAGCTCGTCATCTCTTCAAATTGGCATGTTTGGTTTACTTTAGTTCTCCACTCTGCTATTGTAGGGGGATTTACATCCAACCAGTGGAGTGGAATGAGAGTTTTGGCTGCAGTAAGTAAATGGGTCACTGAGTTTCTTTTGGAGGGAGAGTACTGACTAGATGCTTTAGATAAAACTATCATCTCCAGGGTAATCTTAAATTCTTTTGAAGTAAGTTTTTTGATTTCTTCCTCTCCAGAAGGGAGCTATCAATGAGCAATTCCACCAGATATGTGACAATGATCCCAACTCTCTCTCACATCTCCAGCACCGCTGTGTAGGGGCCAGTCCTCTTTTAACCCCTTAGGGACGCATGACGTACCGATACGGCATGTTTCCCGAGTCCTTAAGGACCCATACGTCATGGCTTTAAATCGCGATTCCGGCGCCGTGGGGGTTAACAACGCAGGGGGGGGTCATTTGACCCCCCCGTATCGGCGATCGCAGAAAACCGCAGGTCAATTCAGACCTGCGGCTTGCTGCGTTTCCGGTCCATTCGGGTCTCCGGTGACCCGATGAACCGGAAAAAGACTGTGATTGGTGGCGTGATTACACACCACCAATCACAGTCCGAAGATTTGAAAAGGTGGTGCTGGCCCTGGTGCTGAATGCTGCTGTCCAGGGTGCTGATTGGTGCAGGTGAGAGAGGCGCGAGATTCAAACTTCCTGCGCTCCTCTCTCCCCTCCTCTTCCTGTTCTGCACGAGCACCCTGCAGCACCAGCTCCTGAGTCCCCCTACTCGTAATCCATCACCCTCCTGCACCCATCGCCACCCAGGTAGGTTAGGGTCAGTGAGGGAGAGGCACCGTTAGGCAGGGAAAGAAGGGAAAAGTTAGTTAGGAAAAAAAAGCACTTTTATTCTAAACTTTCTTTGTTTCAGCTTTCAGACCCCAGATCCCCCTGCCACTTGCCCCCCACCAACACTTTTTTCTGCGTGCGCTGACTGGCCGGCACTCTTAGCGTCCGGCCACTGTTTAGCGCATCACCCGCCCCACCACTGAGCGATGTACCGCTGATCAGCAAGTTTGAACATTTTTTTTTTTTTTCTAACATTTTTTGGCTTGGACTTTTTAGTACGCGAACACCTGTGCCCCCACACACACGCACATAGAATAAATATTTACACACACGCACACACATACCCATGGCCCGCCGGATGTTCTCGGCCGAGGAGGCCGCATCCTCATCATCATCATCTGATGACGATGAGCCCCCAAGGCAGCGGAGACGCCGCCATGCGGAGCCAGGGGCCCCACATGCTAGGGATCCTGTGGCCCACCCTAGTACGAGCCACCCTGGGGTTCGTACTGGTTTCCCGACCCACCAAATAAGTCCACCAGAGCCCCCTGCCGATGAACTTAGCTGGTGTCCCCCAGTGGACTTTGAGCCCGAGATTCCGGATTTTGCTGGCAATCCAGGAATCCAGATTCCCACAGTGGGGTTCACTGAAATTGACTTTTTTAGTTTTTTTCAGTAGCCCATTTGTGAATCTGATGGTGGAGCAGACGAACCTGTACGCCCAACAGTTCGTTGCTCAGCATCCGGGCTCATTTTTGGCTAGACCCGGTGGCTGGACGCCGGTCAGTGCAGCCGAGATGAGGACATTTTGGGGCCTTCTACATATGGGTCTAGTGCAAAAACCCAATGTCAAATTTGAGCAGGCCTACGTACCTGGAAGGGAGGTCGCGGTTGATGAGTCTCTCGTTGCGTTCAGGGGGAGACTCAGTTTCCGCCAATACATTCCCACAAAGCGGGCGAGGTATGGCGTGAAGCTATACAAAATTAGTGAGAGTACCTCAGGGTACACTTACAAATTTCGTGTGTACGATGGGCGAGATTCCCGTATTCAACCCCCAGAATGTCCCCCCACTCTGGGTGTTAGCGGGAAACTCGTGTGGGACCTTATGCACCCACTGCTGGATAACGGTTACCACTTGTACGTGGATAACTTTTATACCAGCATTCCCTTGTTCAGGTCCCTTGCCGCCAGATCCACGTTCGCTTGTGGGACCGTGTGGAAAAATCAACGCGGCCTCCCTGCCTACCCCCTCCAGGTACCTATCCCCAGGGGTGAGACCCGTGCACTTACCAGTGGAAACCTGTTGCTGGTCAGGTATAAGGACAAGAGGGATGTCCTTATGCTGTCCACAATCCACGGTAACAGCACCACCCCCGTCTCTGTGCGAGGTACCGCGGCAACGGTCCTCAAGCCCGATTGTATCGTCGACTACAATCGGTATATGGGAGGAGTTGATCTCTCTGATCAAGTCCTCAAGTCATATAATGCCATGCGCAAAACCCGGGCATGGTACAAAAATGTCTACTTGGTACAGGTTGCCTTGTACGACTCTTTTGTACTATCCCGAAGCGCTGGCAGCACAGGGACATTCCTCCAGTTCTATGAGGCAGTCCTCAAAGACCTGATCTTTTCGGACCGGGAAAGAGCAGGCCGGAGTACCTCGGGAACTGGAGGCGCCCGGATTGTCCCTGGCCAACAATTTCCAGGTGTGGTACCCCATACTGGAAAGAAGGGACGATCCCAAAAAAGGTGCAGTGTGTGTCACAAGAGGGGGATACGGAAGGACACCACCACTCAGTGTGACACTTGCCCCGATCATCTGGGCCTCTGCGTTATCGATTGCTTCAGGGAGTATCACACTTCCATGGAGTACAACATTTTTTATAATCCCCAACAGTCCCCTAGAGAACATTAAAAAAAATGGCTCTCAGACTTTGGAGACACGGAAACAATTTTTTTTCCCCAAAAAAATATTAGTTTTAGTGCAGGCATCCTCAAACTGCGGCCCTCCAGATGTTGTAAAACTATAACTCCCAGCAGTTGTTTTACAACATCTGGAGGGCCGCAGTTTTAGGATGCCTGCTTAGTGTCTCCAAAGTCTGAGAGCCATACATATTGGGCATCGTCGTGTGCGTAAAAATCGTCTCTATAAAAATAACATTTAACCCAACAACCCCGGATGAACAGCGTTAAAAAAAAAAAACGTGGGAAAAAAGCATTTTTTTTTGTCACCTAACATCAGAAAAAGTGTAATAGCGAGCAATCAAAATGTCATCTGCACCGCCATCTCATCCCACAAAAAATGAGCCCCTACATTAGATAGTCGCCCCCAAAAAAAAAAACAACTGTAGCTCCCAGGCTATGGAGATACTAAAATATTTTTTGGGGTTCCTAAAATGATAATATAGTGTAAAATCCAAATAAATTTTAAAATGTAGACATTTTAGGTATCGCCGCGGCCGTAAGAATCTGCCCTATAAAAATAACATTTGACCAAACCCCTCGGATGAACAGCGTTAAAAATATAAAATAAAAACGGTGCCAAAACACCAATCTTTGGGCAAAATTTCCAATGCGGAGCCATTCATATTAATGAGTCCACAAAAAATGCGGACAGCACACTGTTTGCTGTCCACATCAGTATGTCCGTTCCGTAGCCCCGCAAAAAAATAGAACATGTCCTATTCTTGTCCGGTTTAGGCATTGTTACAATGGATTTTTTTTGCAGATCTGCAATTTGTGGACCGCAAAACACATACGGTCGTGTGCATGTAGCCTTATATTCTTTTCCTAGAATTTTTGCTAAAAATACACCTGCTGCGGGGCTACGAAACGGACATACTGATGCGGACAGCACACGGTGTGCTGTCCGCATATTTTGCGGACCCATTGAAATGAATGGGTCCACATCCTATCTACAAAAAAAATGGAACGGATACGGAAACAAACAACGTTTGTGTGCATGTAGCCTTAGGCATACATTGTATTGGTACCATGTATGTATGTAAGGTTTTTAGCAGCTTCCTGTTAATTGTTGCCTATACTTGTCTTCTCAAAGCCAGAAAGATCAGGTACTGTCTATCTGGACAAAGCAATTAGCATATCAAAGACAGCAAATGGTTGTCAACTGTCTAAAGAAAGTGTGAAAATTGTCTAGTAGGTGCTACATGGCTAGTGGGGCAGGTCAATGCTGGAAAATCCCAACATTCCAGCTGCTTCTATCAATCTTCAAGAGTTAACTGGAAATTGCTAGAAAACCATAAGGAACAACCAATCAGATGTGTCCAAGCTATATTATAGAAGGTAAAACTGGCTGTTAAGCGTATAAAAGGCTGGGATTTGAGACCCAAGAGGAGGAAGGGGGAGAGAGAAGAGACCCAAGGGCGAAGAGAGACAAGAGAGAGAGGAGGAAGAGAGACAAGGCGTGACATATAACGACGCTTTCACACTTGCGGCAGAGGATTCCGGCAGGCAGTTCCGGACGCAAACGGATGCATTTGTGAGATGGATCCGGATGCGGATCTGTCTGACAAATGGATTGCAATACCGGATCCGTCTTTCCGGTTGTCGTCCGGAAAAACAGATACGGTATTTATTTTACTCTCATTTTTAATGTTTTCCGAAACACTTAGTACCGGATCTGGAATTAATACATTTCAATGGAAATTAATGCCGGCAAGTGTTCAGGATTTTTGGCAGGAGAAAAAAATTCATGTCCACTCGTCACAGGGGATAAATAGATGATGGGAGAGATCTCTGTACTGACCTCTGATATATTTATACATAGTTATTAGATCTCCCCTTAGTAGTCTTTTTTTTCTTCTAAAAACAGACTTACAGTGTATGTATAGTAACTACTACATACTGTAGAGTGAGAGTAGGTTGTTGTTTAGTTACCAAATGGTCTTTGGAATAACTTTATATTGCAGTTTTATAGTGTAGGTAATTGTAACTATTATTGCATACAAGTCATATATAGTCTTTGTTCTTCAACTATATTTCCATATATATATATATATATATATATATATATATATATACAGGCCTTTTTTTCTGCCGGAACGGCGGAACGCCACCTATTTTCTGCCGACTCGCCCCCCTTTAGTTACTGGGCCCAGCCGGCCCGCTGCTTAGGCTGCTTACAGTGTACATGATTGCTCAGTCCCTGCAGCCTCCGGCTCTCCACTGGCTCAGGCCCGCCCAGCCCCCGCCCACCACTGACAGCGGCGGAGAGAGTGAGAGAGGAGACGCCAACTCTGTGACTCCAAACCCCGCCCCCAGGCCGACTCCATTGCTGTCTGCGGCCCCAGACCCGGGACCCCCCGCCTCCACTGACAGGCCCGCCCAGCAGGCAGGGCGGCTGCTGGAGGCACGGGCAGCAGTTTAGTGTCGTGGTTGTCGGCACGAGCAGGAGTCAGGAGGCAGAGCGGCACCAGGCAGGAAAAGGAAACAAAAGGAAAAAGGTAATTTTTCATTTATTTCATTTTTAAATTAAAAAAGATTGAATTGGCCAATTAGGGGAACAGGAACAGGGAAGGAAGGGGCCAGGCCAGGCTGTGCTGCCCATGCGTGGACTAGGGCGGCGGCGGCCGCGGGCACTGGCAGCCTAGCTAAGACATGTCATTGATTTTACTGGCTCGCTAAGGCCACCAAATATATTTGCTTAGGCAATGTGTAATTGGTCCCCTGTTATCCCCCCCCCCCCTTTCTTTTCATGTAATCACTTTACTAAACTGTGATTAATATGTGTAACTGCAAAACTTATAAATAAACACCTTTCAAAAACGAAATGTCTCTGAGCTTACTTTTGGTAAGTATTCCAATTTTTTTGCACATTTTACTGCATTGCTTTTTATTTAATTCCATACATTTACTTTTACAGCCCCCCCAAAATTTTTTTACTTGCATCCCTGTTCTCTAAAGGGGCAGTTTTAGGGGGCGGCCCTAGGGGTGGGGGGGGGGGGGGGTGAGTTCCACCACCTTTTCGCTGAGAAAAAAAGCCCTATATATATATATATATATTCATCAAAATTACTAATTGTAATATCAATATTTCCACACTGTACAATATATAATTTTTTTTATGATCTCACCCTTGTATCTCAATTATTACACTGAGACCCAGTAAGAGGGTATATTATATATTTATATAGATATATAATAATTTCTTACAAGTTGAACTAGGTAAACGCACCTAGACATTAGATTGCCTGTTGACAATAAGTCTGAAGCACAGTAAGATTGTGTATAACAGAACAGATTAAATTTCAATGGTGCAGCAGTTGTACAAGATGCATCGGGCAATTACACTCAGCCTACACTGTCCCTGCAGTCTCCCTATGATCTCCCTACAGTGATAAAAACTCTCCCTACGATATCCCTATCCAATATTTTACAATTGAAAAGTTTCTGAAACACTGTCCCTAGCGCTTGTCATGTCTCTCACTATGCTCAGCTCGCAGTGAACTAGCGGAGACTGCTTGGGATTAGGCTTTAAAGGGCGTATTGAAGTGCGTAATCTGTATATTGGTTGACTGCACAGCATTAAGAGTGATCTCATGTCCTCAGGCTTCTTACTTTCACTTTGTAACACGTGTAGCCACCATTTTAGAAAATGATTCTTTACCACGAATCACAAGAAAATTCGGATTCATTGTGAATCAAATTTTTCCGAAACTTGATCAAATTCCACTGTGAGTGCTTCGATTCGCTCATCTTTAGCACTAATATGTCCTGAGATACGTCGTCGAACCTCTTGTATTATCTTTCCGACATATAATTTCGGACATGAACAACAGGCTATGTATATGATGACCTAAGTACAGCAGGTTATCCTATGTCTGATTTCATATTCTCTCTGGTCCAAAGGGTTTGTGAATTTCTGAATTCTGGGGGGCAGGGGGCACAGTCCGCACCGGGTGCCTGCTGTCAGGGGGTGCCAAAGCCCAGAAACAATGAGTGCTTCCATCAATACAGACGGAAGCGCTCATTGCTGGAGAGCTGGATGCTGTGTTCCTGTCACTTAGCTCCCCGTGCTCCGTCTCTCCCGCACTGAATGATGAAGCGCTCCACCATTGAGCCTGCAGGCACAGTTCATGCTGCCGGCCTGTGCGGGAGGAGCCTGCAGCCCGGGAATCTGCCTAAGCCCCTCCCACATAGTGCTACAGAGCGATCTGTGCCTGTAGGGGAGAGCTGGATGTGAGCTTCAGTAACGGGACAACGTGAGTAGTTACTGTGTTTTTTGTTTTGTTTTTTTAACAGAGGGTTTTACTACCGTGAAGGGGGCACAATGGGCATTACTACTATGAATGTGGCACAATGGGCATTATTACTACGAAGGGGGCACAATTGGCATTACTATTATGGAGGGGCACAGAGGGCATTATTACTATTAAGAGGGCACAATGGCCATTTTAATTTGAAGGGGGCACAATGGGCATTATTACTATGGAGGGGGAACAGAGGGCATTACTACTACAAAGGGGCACAGAGGGCATTACTACTATAAAGGAGGCACAATAGACATTACTACTACTAAGGGGGCACAATGGGCATTACTGCTATGAACGGAGAACAATGGGCATTATTACTATGACGGGGGCACAATGGGCACTATTACTATGATGGGGGCACAATGGGCATTATTATTATGAAGGGGGTCACAGAGGCCATTACTACTATAAAGGGGGCACAATGGGCATTACTACTATGAAGGGGCCACAATGGGCATTACTACTATGAAGGGGCCACAATGGGCATTACTACTATGAAGGAGGAACAATGGGCATTACAACTGTGAAGAGGACACAGAGGGCATTACTACTGTGAAGAGGGTGGGCATTACTGTTATGGGGCACAGAGTGAGCATTATTACTGTGAAGGGGGCACAATGGGCATTACTACTGTGAAGGGGCACAGAGGGTATTAGTACTGTTTTGGGGGAACAGTGAAGGCATAACTACAGAGAGGGCATCACAACTGTGAAGAGGGCACAGATAGGGCATTACTACTGTAAAAGGGGAACAAAGAGGGCATAACTACCGTGACGGGGGCACAACATTTCACATGCAAATAGAGCTGAGAAATGGGGATCATTCTAAATTAAAGTGGTATTATACCTACTATAAAAGGAAAAATAGAAGCTCTTTGCGCACATTTTTGATCAAACGTGTGTTGGGCCCATCTACCAGGCGTCAAGGTGGCCATGTTTGCTTGATGAATATGCTAGTCTAAATTTTCTTGTTGGGGGCACAATGAGGGCATAACTAAGGCATAATTAATTTAAGGGGGCACAATGTGGGCATAACTATTGTGAAAGTTGTACAGAGAGGGCATAACTACCGTGAGAGGGCATAGTGTGGGCATAACTGCCGTGAGGGGGCACATATCTGGAAGGTTACTGTGAAGGTTGTACAATAAGGGCTATACTACTGTGAGGGGGGTACAATTATTTTTTTAAGTATTGGGGGGGGGGGGCGTGCCAGAGAAAGAACCTGCACCAGGTGCCAAACACCGTAGGCACGCAACATCTGAGGGGTTAAATGTCTGCGATTGGCATTACCAGCGATCACAGACATTACCCCTGGGTCCTCTGCTGGGTAAAACTTCAGAAACATGGCGGTTATGGATTTATTAATGGTACATGTACAGGTCAGGAAGGGGTTAAGAAATAGCGTTAAAAGGGCTTCCCAGGGGTTTAATATTGATGACCTTTACTCATGACAGGTCATCAGTATGTTATCATGGCGCCAGACTCCCAGAGGACAAATTAGACAGGCTCCAAACGTCCATTTCCACTCACGTGGGATCCAGGACCATGTTGAAGGGCGACTTACATTCGTTGTTGGGCTCTCTCAATTTCGCCACCCCAATCATGCCACAGGGTCGCTCCTTCACATCAAGACTCCTCCAATTGTTGCCTACGGCCACTACGCAAGACTCGCTTATTCAGCTGGACCGGGAAGCCCTGGCCGACCTAGCTATGTGGAGGGTCTTCCTATCAGAGTGGAATGGCATCTCCCTGTTCGTTCCGCACTGGCGTGACAGCTTCCCGGCCGTGTATTCCGATGCAGCCGCATCCGTCGGGTTTGGCACCTTATTCAGTCGCCAATGGTTCGCGGACTCCTGGCCTCCCTAAATTCACTTAGACCCTCAGGCCATTCAGTCTTCTCCCCTCCTAGAATTATATCCCATCGTGGCGGCCGCACAAGTCTGGGGCAAAGAATGGAACAACATGCCGGTATCCTTCATCACTGACAACCACACAGTAGTTGACATCCTCACCAAAGGCAGGTCCAGCTCGCCCAAGGTCATGCGCTTCATGCGCAAACTCACTTGGCTAGCTCTAAAACATAATTTCCACATCTCTTGTGCCCACATCCAGGGCATCAAGAATGTTGCAGCAGACGCCTTGTCCAGCCTAAATCTTAACCTTTTCTTCCAGGTCATGCCACAAGCCAAAAGAGTCGGGATAACCCCCCCGGATTTCGAATCCCTGATCTTGGACTAGACAGGCACATATCAGTGGCACAGTCTCTCACCCGCAAGTCCCTGTCTGAGAACTCCACCAGAAACTACCAATCAGGTTGGAAGGCATTTAAGGTTTTTTCTCACCGTCACCCTAGGGGCAACACGAACGAAGTCACATTTATCATGGCTTTCCTGGCATACTGCCACAAAGACCTTCACCTTTCATACAGTACCATCAGGTTGTATTTGTCGGGGGTCCAGCATCACCTCATGATTCGTCACACTGGCAGCTACTACATATTTTCCTCCCATGCCATCAAAGCCACATTGCGGGGCATTCAGAAGAGCCCCAACAAGTCCGAGTCCACCGGGCAACCCTTCTCAGGGGACTTGTTCAGGAAGATCTCAACCTCCCTAGACGGCAGTCCTTTTGGGCCATTCAGAAGCAGCATTCTCAAAGGTGCCCTCTATTTAAGTTTCTACAGCTTTCTCCGGCCCGGGGAATTTACCAGCACCTTCCCTCATAATTCGGGTCCCGTACTAAGCCAACTCACCCGCAGACACGAACATTTCATCTTTACCTTACCCATTTCCAAAACCTCACAAATAGGGCCCCCTGTATGCATCGAATATTTCCCGACTACCAACCCATGGTGCCCAGTGGCCGTCCGTCAACAGATTACTAACCAGGGCTCCAGCCAGCCCTCTCCTTCCTTTCCCTTCACGGCCACTCTCGTCCTCGCAGTTTACCAAGCACATGCGCAGCCTCGCATCAGGTTTAGGGTTTAACCCCCGGGCCATATCGGGCCATTCGTTACGGATCGGAGCCGCATCTAAACACGGGGTCCCGGCTCACATCATACGCAAAATGGGTCAATGGAAATCATCATGTTTCTCGCGGTACATCCTGCATCCGAAAACTGAGATCACCAGAGCTTTCTCCGACTTGGTACTGTAATACCAACAACAATAAAAGGGTTGTATCAATAAACCATTTCCTACTCGCATTTTCTGCCCCCTTTATTGACCCACCCTCATTACGTGGCTAAGGGCACACCACTAGCATACCTAGTTAGATTAGGTATCAGACTTGCATGCCAGGCTTCGCGCCTTAGCCAGGACCACAAATCCAGCAGGCTGAATTCAGCCTGCTTTTGTGGGAGGGGCGTAGGGGACTTCTTAAGCCCCGCCGCCCAGCACATGGGGTGCGCGTCCTCTCTCGCCCCACCCGCCCGGCCCTTCTTCAATACATCTCCTTCAGGGTATGGCCTACCCTTGTTATGTGGCTAAGGGCACACCACTAGCCTACCTAGTTAGATTAGGTATCAGACTCGCATGCCAGGCTTCGTGCCGTAGCCAGGACCACAAATATATATATATATATATATAATGTTGGTGATCATATTTATTGTATGTATGTGTCTCCCTCTGTGTGTGTGTCACCATCACCATGCCGACAGTGTTCCTATGTCCTTTTAATGTGCACATGGAAGTACAAAATTGACGTGTTTCGACTCAAACACGGGCCTTTGTCAAACAGGTGTGTATAAAGCAACAAGTACATTTAAATAGCCCGTCTGCTCTGTCGTCACAGGATGTGACGTAGCGTTGTCATGGTAACTTATAAACAAAACAGAACAGCAATACGGACAAACTATCTATACATATAAAAGTGCGGTAAATACAGGTGTGAACAACACAAAGGACACACATGTGTAACAATTGTATACACACTGGGAATAATCTACCACAAGTTAGTATGATAAGACACTATAGATTAATAACAATGTGCATAGAGGAAAAGGGTTTAATTGGTGAATGATGTTACACAGGTATAAATAATAATCAAGACCTGGAGTGGTAATCCCATCAATCCTCATGTTTTCTAAAGAGGAAAAAAACTATGAATATGTTATAAAACTGATGTTAAAGATTCTAAGACAGTATAATCTCATAAAAATAAAGTGAGTTCATATTCACGATTCATGCCTCTTGGCTCCAAGGTCTGCAACCTATGGATCCAAAACGCCTTGCATTTAAAAAAAAAGGAATCCTGTCACCACCCCTGCGTGATGGTAATACTTGTTCTACAATCTGAAATCGCAACTGAGACACGTTATGGCGGCATCGATCAAAATGAAAGGGCACAGGTAATAATAAGTTTTTTTTTTGTATTGTCGATTTGTGTTTACAAAACCTGTCGTTCATCCCGGTCGATGTCCCCCCAACGTACAGCAATCCACAGGGGCACTTTAAAACATAAATCACAAAACTGCTGTCACAGGTGAAAAAACCTTTTATAGGAAATTTTTCAGCGGTGTATGGGTGAGTGATGTATTTCCCTCTAATGACGCTAGAACGATGAATACATTGTAAACAGGGAAATGTGTCGTCATTTGTCGTAATGGGGTCTTTTCACTACCTATGTCAGCCCTAAGTATAGTGTCCCTGATGTTTTTGGACCTCTTATAACACATCATTGGTAAACTTTGAAACTCTGGGATTGATGGATCGGCCTCTTTGATGATTTCCCAATGCTTATTGATCATATTCCTGAATTTGTTAACCCATGGGTGGAATTTTACCACAAAAGGAATACGCGTTTTTTTCTGAAACTCGGATTGAATTGTTATAGGGCTCTCATTCTGCAATTTATCGCATTCTGTACGCAAAAGTGATTCTGGATATCCTCTCGCCTGAAATTTCTGTGTCATGTCTCTGATTCTTATTTCTTTATTCATAGGTTCAGAGACTATCCTATTTACCCGTTGATATTGTGAATAAGGTAAGGATTTTTTTGTCGCAAGTGGATGATTACTGGTAAAATGTAAAAGACTGTTACGGTCGGTCTCCTTAACATTTAAATCAGTCTGTGAATGACCTGTATTACCTTTAATAACCCAAGAAGATTGATTCTCATATCGTCCCAATGTACAGTAAACTGTAACTCCTCCCATATTGAATTAAGGAAGGCGGAGAAGTCCGACAGGGAACGAATGCCGCCCCGCCATACGCAAAAAATATCATCAATAAATCGTCGCCATAAATTGCAATGTTTTTTGTAAAGTTCATTATTGTATATATGTGTATGTTCAAACCAAGACATACAACATTTTGCATATGGCGGTGCGGCATTCGAACCCATCGCGGTTCCCCACCTTTGTTGATAAAACGTATCCTGAAATAGGAAGTAATTTTCTCTAAGGACAATTTCCAACAATCTCAAAAATAACTTATTTTCCTGTACTGTATAAAGAGAAGAGTCAAGAATCCATTTTACTGCTGTGAGACCTTTGGTATGGTGAATTGATGTCTACAGGCTGCATACATCAAGAGTCACTAGTAGATCTTCCTCACATACCACAAGATCTTTGATTTGTCCCCCAAAATGACCAGTATCTAATAAGAAGGGTGGTCTTTGCTTGGTTAAAGGTGTGAGGACTTTTTCTAACAATATGGCTGGGGGTGACAAAATGGAATTGGTGGACGCCACTATAGGGCGCCCCGGTGGTAGCGTTAGGGATTTATGGATTTTCGGCAAGGTATAAAATACCGGTGTTATCGGATGTTGATTAATCAAGTATGTAGATAATTTGTCATCTAACACGCCTCTATCCCTGAATTCCGTAACAATGTCATTGAGTTTACCCTTAATGTCATAAACTGGGTCCTGTCTAAGGGGTTGGTACGTCTCCCTATCTGCCAATTGTCTCATAATCTCTGCGACATAATAATCCTCAATACCGGGGAAAAAAACGCTTCCGTTTGGCCCCATTCATTGTCTGAGGGCACTGTCCACTATAAGCAGCACACAGGCACAGTTCATGGTGGGGGGGGGGAGGCTATGGTGGCGCTGGCACAATAGTATACCAGTGCCACCATAGCCCTCCTTGCCTTCTCTGTGCCAACAGGCCCCCTTATGAACAGTGCCTGCATGCTGCTTCTAGTGAATACTGCCCTCATGAAATTCCTCTCTGCGTATTCCAATAGGTGTGCATGTTCTGGGTAATAGTCAGTCAGCTAAGTTAGTTTTCCTTTGCATCAGTTTTTAGTACCTTGTCCAGCAGTTTTCTGGCTGAACTTACACAGCTTGCAGACCGTGGCTAGCTAAGTCAATAGCCCCCAACACAAGTAACATCAGGATACCGGGCAGCACACACCTCCCACCCACTCAACACACTCCACACACGCCGCGCTCGAGGTTTCCTACTTCCGGGTCTACAAGTATTACAGAATGAGACCAAAACGAGCTCACCGAGTGGCCCAATGAATCCCCTCCCCTTAGCCAATGCAAGTCTAGATTAGAAACCCGCGGGCGTAGATTGGCTGCTGACTGCAAATATGGGGCGGGGCGGGGCGGTCAGGCGCGTTGTGATTGGCGTAAAGGAACATGCGGGGGAAATAGAAAGTGACAACCAACCAAGCGTCATGGTTGTCATAGCAACTGAACAAACCTGAGCGCAACATGATAACAGATCCTATAGAGGCTTATGTAGGGGAGGGAGGATTAAGGGGCCCGCACATAACTAGTAGTAGGCAGCGATGATAGTACATAATACAGATGTAGGGGGTGGGGCCTTCCATGCACTCCGGGCCCCCCCTGCCAGCAGCAGGCGGTACGCCACTGAGTAGATACCACCTGGGGAGACCCCTCACCACCGGTTACAAAGTGTGTTTTTTTTATGCGTATGTTACGAAAAAAAACGCTGACAATCCATTTCAAGATCAATAGTATCAAGATGTCCTGTCGGACTAAATGACAGTCCTTTTTGTAAAACCTGTAGTTGTGCAGGATTCAGATTCTTAGATGAGATGTTAAAGACAAGAGTTTCTTCTAATATAATATAATCCCTATTTTTATGAGATTATACTCTTAGACTCTTTAACATCAGTTTTATAACATATTCATAGTTTTTTTTTTCCTCTTTAGAAAACATGAGGATTGATGGGATTACCACTCCAGGTCTTGATTATTATTTATACCTGTGTAACATCATTCACCAATTAAACCCTTTTCCTCTATGCACATTGTTATTAATCTATAGTGTCTTATACTAACTTGTGGTAGATTATTCCCAGTGTGTATACAATTGTTACACATGTGTGTCCTTTGTGTTGTTCACACCTGTATTTACCGCACTTTTATATGTATAGATAGTTTGTCCGTATTGCTGTTTTGTTTATAAGTTACCATGACAACGCTACGTCACGTCCTGTGACGACAGAGCAGGCGGGCTATATAAATGTACTTGTTGCTTTATGCACACCTTTTTGACAAAGGCTCGTGTTTGAGTCGAAACGCGTCAATTTTGTACTTCCATGTGCACATTAAAAGGATAAGAATCGCATCCAATACAGCGAGTGCCGGTCTTCTTTGCTTTTGGATTTATGGGACGCCGACCCTGGACGCGTGCACCGCTCAGTATATACATAGACTGCTGGCTGCTTTCTCTTCAGTGTTCCTATGTCTTGACGCAGCTGCATCAGGACGTTCTGTGCGGGGCAAGAAGAAGAAGAAAGTGGAGGCAGCGCCAGCAGCAGGGAGTCCGTGGGAGAGACACATGGAGGCACACTAAGGACGTAGGTAACACTACCACATGATCTACACTAGTGTTATCTGTGGTTTTACATAGGACTGCAGGTAACACTACCACATTATCAGCACTAGTGTTATCTGTGGTTTTACATAGGACTGCAGGTAACACTACCACATAATCTACACTAGTCTTATCTGTGGTTTTACATAGGACTGCAGGTAACACTACCACATAATCTACACTAGTGTTATCTGTGGTTATACATAGGACTGCAGGTAACACTACCACATTATCAGCACTAGTGTTATCTGTGGTTTTACATAGGACTGCAGGTAACACTACCACATTATCAGCACTAGTGTTATCTGTGGTTTTACATAGGACTGCAGGTAACACTACCACATTATCAGAACTAGTGTCATCTGTGGTTTTACATAGGACTGCAGGTAACACTACCACATTATCAACACTAGTGTTATCTGTGGTTTTACATAGGACTGCAGGTAACACTACCACATAATCTACACTAGTGTTATCTGTGGTTATACATAGGACTGCAGGTAACACTACCACATTATCAGCACTAGTGTTATCTGTGGTTTTACATAGGACTGCAGGTAACACTACCACATAATCTACACTAGTGTTATCTGTGGTTTTACATAGGACTGCAGGTAACACTACCACATTATAAGCACTAGTGTCATCTGTGGTTTTACATAGGACTGCAGTTAACACTACCACATTATCAACACTAGTGTTATCTCTGGTTCTACATAGGACTGAAGGTAACACTACCACATTATCTGCACTAATGTTATCTGTGGTTTTACATAGGACTGCAGGTAACACTACCATATTATCAGCACTAGTGTTATCTGTGGTTTTACATAGGACTGCAGGTAACACTACCACATCATCTACACTAGTGTTATCTGTGGTTATACATAGGACTGCAGGTAACACTACCACATTATCAGCACTAGTGTTATCTGTGGTTTTACATAGGACTGCAGGTAACACTACCACATTATCAGCACTAGTGTTATCTGTGGTTTTACATAGGACTGCAGGTAACACTACCACATCATCTACACTAGTGTTATCTGTGGTTATACATAGGACTGCAGGTAACACTACCACATTATCAGCACTAGTGTTATCTGCGGTTTTACATAGGACTGCAGGTAACACTACCACATTATCAGCACTAGTGTTATCTGCGGTTTTACATAGGACTGCAGGTGATATCTACTACATTATCTGTACTCAGAGAGTGGTCACTGTGTTATCTGTGGTGTTACATAGGACTGCAGGTACCATCTACTACATGATCTGTACTCAGATCATAGATTCCCATAGATTCAGATACCACAGGGCTTTGTTCCTACGGTGTTCCCTTTGCCGCAAAACTGACCTGTGCCCTTCATTCTCTGGGTCAGTATGAATATGTACGAACCTGTATATATACATTTCTTTATTGGCGTATGAGGTGTGGCAGGGGAGGGGCCAGGAAGGAGGTGGGATGGGCCAGGGGTGGGTAGTGGGTGGGGTTAAAGGGTCCAATTCAGATTCTTGCTATGGGGCCCAGTGATTTCTATCTACGCCCCTGGTGACAGGTCCTCTTTCAGGACATAGTTTCGCTATTCCAACAAAAAAAAATGCAATAATTTTTATATCTGTTTAAATCACAACACTGCAATAAAAAAATAAAAACACATAAAAATGTTCACTGTCTCACATGATTGTTCCTTTTAATACTTCATACGCTATAAGGGCACTTGAACTCTGTGCAGTGTTGAACTGGTCAATAGAATAAAAAAGATAATTGCTGCATAAAAAGAAAGTGGAGCTGAACAATAAATGACAGACCTTTCAAAGCCATAGTGTCACTGATGGTGTGACAGCAAAAGTGTGACTTTATCCACTGGGCAGAGCAATGGTAAGGGTACTTTCACACTAGGGTTAAAGTTTTTCTGGTATTGAGTTCCGTCCTAGGGGCTCAATACCGGAACAAAAACGTTTCAGTTTTATCCTAATGCATTCCCTTCATTATGCATCAGGATGTCTTCAGTTCAGTCACTTTTACGGTATTTGGGCAGAGAAAATACCGCAGCATGCTGCAGTATTTTTTCCGGCCAAAATTCAGGAACACTTTCCGGAATGCCGGATCCGGCATTATTTTCCATTGAAATGTATTAATGCCGGATCTGGTACCAAGTGTTCTGAAAAACGGATCCGGCTTTCCGGTCTGCGCATGCGCAGACGCTTAAAAATGTTAAAAAAATAAATACCAGATCCGTTTTTCTGGATGACACCGGAGAGACGGATCCGGTATTTCAATGCATTTGTGAAACGGTTCCACATCCGGATCCGGAAAAAAATAGTATCCGTTTGCACACAGATTTCTGGAACTCCCTGCCGGATTCCTCTAACGCTAGTGTGGAAGGGGCCTAACCTAGCACTAACACGCTACCTCAACACACACACATATATACACAACTCACACAAAGTTAGGGATATTTGACTTTTGGGTGAAGTTTCCGGAAAACTTAAAAAGTTCACGCTACAGTGATATTATATCATAAATGTAGGGCATTTAAGTAGAAGAATGCAGTGGTGATTTCCTCATATCAAACTATTTATTGAAACAAAAGCCAACACCAGTGGTGGGTATACTGCCACATAAATGCCAGTGTCTCAATAACTTGTCACGTGGCCTTGAGCATTATTTACAGCTTGACAACGATGTCTCAAGTCGACTTATTGTCTGCTGAGGCATGGCATTCCACTCTTCATGCAGAGGCACAATGACTAGATTAATGATGTCATTAACGTAGTATGGGCTTGTCACTGTACCATTCACAAAGTGTAGTGCAGTTTTGTATCGACTAGACACATCTGCCCATACTGTAACAACACCACCACCATAGGCTTAGTCTGGTGACCACAGTGGCTGATGCATAGCACTCTCATTGACGTCTCCAACAACATTGGTGGCCATAATTTCTGCTCAGCGTGAATCGACTTTCATCAGTGAACAGCACTGAGGCCCACTGATCCCTCGTCCAGCGTAGATGCTCCCTGTCCCATGCAAGACGATGACATCTGTGGTCAGGTACCTTGCAGGTCATCTAGCACGCAGACCACGCTGATGTAAACAGTTTTTAAAGGGTCTGACAGGACACTTGGATGCCTCTCTCTCACCTCCTTTAAATGTGCCTGGAGTTGTGTTGCATTCATCATCCGGTTCCGCGGGGTATTGTTCACAATGAAGCAGTCATCAGTGTGGCATGTGGCCAAAGGATGTCCAGGTCTTTACCTTACTGTGACTTTTCCAGTCTCTGTATCTCTGTTGCAACCTGCTGATGACACTCTGTGACACTCCAAGCTCAGTGGCCACTTCTATCTGAGAACATCCTGCTGGAAGCTTCGCAATGGCGAGGTACTGTTGATCAATTGTTAGGTGTCGTCTTGGTCTCATGATGTCAAAATGTGAACAGCATGATGAGGAGGACTGTTTAAATACCAATTTTAATTAAACCACAAAATGTATTGGGCGATTCATGGATCAAACACTGATTGTGAATTTTGCTATTAAGCTCCTTTTTAGAGAACAGCAAGTTGTGCAAAAAGTACCAAAACACAAAAACAGTTGGACATGTGCATTCAAAAGTTTAGAGAAGGTCACATTAAGTTCCCCTGTAAAGGTTAGAGGGCATTTTAGGTTCCTCCTGAAATTTCACCCACAAGCCAAATATCCCTCACTTTTTGCAAGTAGTGTATAAAGGGGTGTACTTATTCTTCCCACACAGGGGCCCTGATTTGTATGTACTGTAAATACTATCACCCCCAATCTCCTATGTGCCTAGTCACCCCTTATAAGATCCTCCACATCATTTTTATAACTATTTCAAACTATTTTCTTGCTTGTTACAGAGAAATGTTGATTGGTCTGAACTCTTTTCATTCCTTGGGGATTTGGTGGCTTATATTTCTTCTGCCGCCAGCTTTCTTGCTAATCTCATTACAATCATGGAATGGATAGAAAGACTTGATGACAGTTAAATAGAGGAAATAATTAATCTGTTAGATCCAAATGGAAACGGTGGATTGTTGCAATGCAGCACATGAGATAACATCTGGGGGTAATATAACTAATAATAATATATATCAGCTTTCCATTATGATCTATATCCGTTTAAAAAATAAAAATAAAATGTATAGAATACAAAATGAATACTATATTAATGGCAATCAAAAGGTGTATACTGAAACATTGGCTACTACCTATAATCCCCACCCAGAAAGAAATTATAGAAATCACCAAAAAAATGTCTCTTAGCAGATAAGTGGGCATCAGAAGGAAATGGAGGGAAGGCAAATAAGACATATCACGCAATATGGTTAAACTACATTCAGGCGTTTTATTCCATTGAAAAAGCAAATGAGTTAATATGATAAACACATACCTGGGAAGGGAAATGGTTAGCGAAAATGTACATAACATACGGTGTAGGAGATGTGTAATCTCACTGATACTTTGAAAAGAGCCATCCTACTTACCCATATACCTCAGAATTGGGAAATGTGGTTTGTTTATTTTTGAGTATCCTATTATTCCAAAACACTTGTGTTAAAGGGGGAGGGACAGGGGTAGGCAAAGTCGATTTTGGGATGTTTGTGTATACTATATATACATGTGTTCTTTATAAGTGCATCAGATGAATGTTTTGTACTGTAAACACTGCATATTTCTGTATCTGAAGTACTAAATATATAAAAAACCAAATGAAATATGTTTTAAAAAAATAAATAAAAATGAATACTGAACAGATCCAATTCATCCCTTTTGTGACGGATTGTTATAAAAAAATCGATATCTTTATTTCCGTTTTCAGCCAGTTTTTTCCAGTTTGATCCTTTTTTGTGTGCCTCCCACTTTTCTGGTTATAAAAAGGCTCTACTTTTTTTCTTGAGATCACTGGTTTTTACCTGTTTTGACTTTCTGACAATGTTCCCTACCCCTATTTTTTTCCTTTGGATTATTTAGTTTGTAAGATGCAGCATGTATCATGAACTGCAAAGACAAAATTTTCAGTCTATATTCGAATGAGTGTCGGCAGCATCGATGACCAGGCATCTAAGGAGAATGAACACCACATTCCATCGTAGCGTCACTCCAGAAGACCGGTTAATGGTTACCTTAAGGTAACTTCTCTTTTATTATACATAGGTTGCGCCACCAACTGTTCTTCCTCCCTTTAATCTAGATAGGGATCTAAAGGAGGATAAGAAACAGGAGGATGAGCATATCCGGACGTACCGTTTGATCCCGCGGACGTTTTACAATTGGTTGCAAGCATTTGTGATTTTAGCCAGCGTCATTGGTGAGAAGGCGCCCAAAATTGTTCTGTGCTCTTGTTACTTGGACGCGATAGGGGAGGCGTATCTTTTTTTACGGGGGCCAGGGGTGGTTGACGTAAGATGAACAATTTAATCAGCGGAAGGTGGTGGATCCTAGCATTCGCTGGGATATTAAGGATATTGGGCTGGGGTTTAGGGGGACGGCTCCTGTTAGGGCATGGAAGTCCTTTCCAGGGGGCGCCGCGGGTTCTGGTCAGTCAGAGCGCTCGGCGACTGTGCAAAAAGGGTTATGTTTCCTATTTAACGAGGGTGGCTGCAAATATGGGGACAAGTGCAAATTTAAGCATGAGTGTTCCTCATGTGGGGCAATCACAGAACCCATAGATGCCAAAGGGGGAAGTTTAGGGGGGGGGGGGTCCAGCTGGAAAAGGGACAGATGCCAATTTGGGTAACCGAGATGTGCCCTTTCTAATTAGGTACTATTAGGGGCAGAGGAGTTTCTTTTGGTGGGTTTTAAAGAGGGCTCCGTATCCCATTCATTGAAGGGGAATTTTTGGAGAGAGTAAGAATTTGAGGTCGGCTAAGGCGGATCTGCACAGACGGATCTGCACCTATAATGCAAACGCTTGTATCCGTTCAGAACGGATCCGTTTGCATTATTCTTTAAAAAAAAAAGTCGAAGTCAAAACGGATCCTTCCTGATTTACATTGAAAGTCAATAGGGGACGGATCCGTTTTCAACTGCACCATATTGTGTCAGTGAAAACAGATCCGTTCCCATTGACTTACATTGTAAGTCAGGACGGATCAGTTTGGCACCGCATCGCCAGGCGGACACCAAAACGCTGCAAGCAGCGTTTTGGTGTCCGCATCCAGAGTGGAATGGAGGTGGAACGGAGCCAAACTGATGCATTCTGAACGGATCCTTATCCATTCAGAATGCATTGGGGCCGAACTGATCCGTTTTGAACAGTTTGTGAGATCCCTGAAACGCCAGTGTGAAAGTAGCCTAAGGCATTCCCAGGGATGGTGTCGGAAAAATTGTGTAAAGAGGTGGAATTGGGGTGCATGGCAGGTCCCTTTGGGGACTTACCGATGTCGGAATTGCGGGTGACCCCTCTTGGGGTGGTCCCGGAGAAGGAACCTTATAAATTTCATCTTATTCATCACCTATCTTTCCACAGGGGGGTTTCAGTTAATGATGGGATTGTGCTGGAGTTGTTTTGTGTGATTTATGTCGTTTGACGAAGGAGTATGGGCAGGGGACATTGTTGGCTAAGGCCTCATGCACATGGCCGTTGTTTGGGTCCGCATCCGAGCCGCCGTTTTGGCTACTACCTACGTCGATTCGCATAAAACTTAGTTTCAATACTGTACAGAGCGAGCGTTCCGTACAGTATTAGAATCTATTGGCGCCGAAGGTATTACTTTGTGTAGTCTTGCGAGACTTCGGGTAATAACTTTATAAATTGATTTCTAATATAAAAAAACCTTTTCCCGAACTCGGGTTCAGTTCCAAGGTGGGAAATGGTTTGAAACATCCAAAGTTGATTTGCTCTTTCCTAGTTAGACCTTCCGTGTACCTCCATCTATCCCTAACCTTTTCCTGCTCCTCTGATTTCCTTAATGCGCTTTTTACTCGGTGCTCTATAGTCTGTCCTCAGCCTGTGTCTAGCTCTGCTGTTAGTGTTTGGGCACCATCTAGTGGTGGTTCTGCCCATGTGCAATCTCCAGTTAAAGGCTACGTACACCTTTGAAAAAATAAAAAATAAATTCACTAATGAATATATTATGTTGAAAAAATAATTTCTCCAATTGGTTGTGTTATTATAATCTTTTTTTCTTCTTCTACAGCTTGCATGGTGCTTCCTACGCACACAAGGCCGTTCTGAGTGGTTTTACAGAAAATCCATCAGCGGAAATCAATGCAAACTGCTCCCATGTGGAGCCACACTCACAGTCTGACTTGGGCCTCACTTTGGCTAACCAATCACAGTCAACCACAATCTAGTCAGCCGTATGACAGTCAATGAATCTTGGCGAGGAAATATAAATACTCATTCTTTAGACGCACAATTTGTGGCTCGTAGGCCTTACTTTCATTCTGAGAACGCTGAGCTGAATCCTATCCCATACCGTGCGACTTTTCGGGTGTCACGTCCTCTTTCTGTAAACTCCCCCTGGCACCATAGGGGAGTCGCAGCTTCATTATGGAACTCAGAGAAGAGTCTCAGTTCCATTATGGAGCTTGTGCTCTTGCAGGGGCTGCTCAGAGCAGTTCAGCAGCAGGAGATAGAAAAGCATAGTGACGGGGCACGCTGGGCTAAAGGGGTTGGATCTATTCTTATAAATAAAAATATGTCTTCCAAAACTAGTGGAGCAGAGTCCATCCCCTACTTCTGATCGGGTGCAGGACACTTCACCGCTCAGAGCATAGGCCCCACCAATCAGTCTGGTCTCATGGAGAGCTGCTTGTAAGTAGTACCTTTTGTGGTCGCAAACCGACCTTCTGATGTGATGCGATCTTCTAATAGTTCTGAAGTTGAGTGAGCCGGCTCGAGGTCACAACACAGAGACACATGCAAGATGTGTTCCTTGTAATGCCCTCCTTTTTTAGTTATAATGAGCAGTGCACATATTTCTACACAGACAAATCCAGTAAGTGCCATAGTGTCGTCAAGCTTTGAGTTACTATGTTTAGTTTGAAGTAAGAAAATGAATGATCATTGGGGTAGTAGGGGCCCACTGTGGAATTTGTACTCCTTCCGAGGATGAATCCCACTCCTAAGTGCTGGTTATACATAGATAGAAAATTAATACATATACAAAATGGACACCCTTTATACGTTCCCTCACAAATCCCCCCATTTGTGAATAATTTCAGGTATTGCTCAGGAGGTACATTGACATGTGCTAATCACACATCAGGACATGCCGAACTCTTCACCCGATTCCCTCCTGAGCATCCTGCAAATTACATCACAATTACACATCTTGGATCTTTCCAGTGGGAGATCTTTGCACCAAGATTAAGTCACAAAAAGCATAAGAGACATCATCTCTTCCAGTTTCAACACTCAAAACTTTCTTGTAATGGCTGGCATGGACCCAGTTTGTCTTTCCTTGCAATTGAAGTGGCAGTTGTCAAGAGGACTTGGAAGGGTCCATCAAATCGGGGATCAAGGCTTTTCCTGACTTGTTTCCTCAGGACCACCCAGTCTCTTGGTTCCAACGAGTGACTCTCTTCAAGAGGATCTGGAATTGGGATCTAGAATAGATGCAAACATCTGTTTATGTACCTTATTTACTGCATTTTTCAGCTTATAAGACGCACCTCTGTTTACTAAAATACCAGGAGGAAGAAAACGCTAAACTTTACGTAGAGTGTATGGACCACAGAGGGCGCACAAAACAACCGGTCATGGGCAATGTTTCGGTTTCAGCAGTATTCCATTTATTCGTGAGACAACGCGTTTCAGGGTGCTAGAGTCCCCTTTATCAAGTCTAAAATGAAGGTTAGTAAAAAAAAAAGAAGAAACAACATATATGGGATAAACTATGTGCTAATCTATAAAAATATATATAACAAATAAATTATGATACATATGGAAAATATAAATATGAATATATACATATATGGAAACACATTGATAAAATGATAAATATATACCTATGTATAGAATAATAAATATCACATATGTAGTATCAAGAAAGACAATTATAAAAATTATAAAATAAAATAAAATGAAATGGATGGTAAAACAAAAACAAAAAACTAAAAAATGTCCATACACTATACCGATGAGTATACATGAAGATCAGCTAAAAAAAAAAACTGATGTACCTTGTGCTCATGATATCAAAAAAGGAGAGGGGGGGGCTAATTGCTTCTAATCCATAGTAAAAAAAAAAGACATGGGAGATGCAAAGTTAATAAATTCCATAGGTTGAAGAGAGGCACGCTGTAGCAGATATAATGTAACATGTCCACTAGCAAACAGGGGGTATTGATGTCCTGGAAATTCCAAGTGAGCTATGATTATTAAATAAATACATAATGGGGTTAAAACCTATAGATATATTTTATATTAGTAAGTGCAACAAACAGAAGGTGTTAGTGTCCTGGCAGCTCAAACAAAAAGTTGCCATTGTCAGACAAATGCATGGTGGGATTAAGAAAATGTATTACATTAACTGTTGAAGGAGCGCTTTAATACCGGTATGTATTACCTGAGCCAAATGAGCAGGACGAGTGCCGCGGCTCGTTCACAGAGGCACGTGTAGAACGCTGACCTGTTCAGTACCCGCGCTGCTGCAGATAAGGGGGAGTCGATGGGAGGGCCTGCCAGGGTTTTTCTTCATACCGTTACCCGAGTGGCCCCCGCCCAAGGCGATCGGCTGAATCTAGGCTGCACCAACCGTTACTCATCCATACTTGACCTTCATTGCGGTTGCGCCCAATTGATGCAACCGCAATAGGTGAGCAAACCATTTCTTTCAGTAGAAATCTGATTTGCTGAACTGACTCACCCTATGAGCGCCTTTCTCTATCCCATTGGCCACTATTTGTCACTTGAGGTGACACTGGCATGTAAACGGGTGTCACGGACAGTAGAGCTGTCCGGGCACTTAGCAAGGGACCAATCAGCAAGGTCCCTGCCTTTAAATCGCTGCGATTGGTCATTTAGATTTTAATGACCAATCGCAGCGTTCAACAGCGCAGCTCCAATCACCTCAGTGAGTGTTGAGGAGATCGGGGCTGCACTGCTGTGTTGATCACCCCCCTTCCATATTCAGGATGGCCGAGCGTGACACCCCTCCCCACCTCCCACAATCTTTAAGGATAGCAGAGAGGGACCCCCATCCCCACAATGTTTCAGGATGGCAGAGCGGTACTAGATTGTCAGCTGTAACATACAGTTGACAATCTACTGTAACGGCCGACATCGGTGCTGGCACTGATGCCGGCCGTTTAAACCCTTCTATACCACGGTCCGTAGGGACCGCTGTATGAAAGGGGTTAGAAGGGAGGAAGCTCCCTCCCTCCCCCATCAGGCGCTGCTGTGGCAGCGTCACGAGTGTTCATAACAGAGGGAGGGAGCTCCCTCCTTCCTCCCTCCCATTGGGCCGCTGCTCGGCTGTGGCAGCGTCCCAATGCTTACCACGGCAACTGGACGCCTAACACAGGCATACAGGCTTGCTATGGTATGTAAGCCTGACAGGGTCCACTAGAAATGTAAAAAAAAAATAGGTAAAAAAATGGAAAAGTAAAAAAATAATCTAATATTTTCCCATATACCCACATTTATAATTGGGTAAAAATGAAGAAAATACCCTAAAGATGTTTGGTATCGCTGTGTCCGTAACAACCAGATCTATAAAAATATCACATGACCTAATCTCTCAGATAAACACTGTAAAAAAACAAAACAAAAAAAAAAACAGTGCCCAAAAACTTTTTGGGTCACCTACCATCACAAAAAGTGCAACACCAAGCGATCAAAAGGCGTATGCCCCCAAAATAGTAATAGTAATCAACCCATCACCTCATCCCGCAAATAATGAGACCCTACCTAAGACAATCGGTCAATAAATAAAAAATAACAGTGCCAAAAAAGACATTTTTTTTACCTACCATCACAAAAAGATCAACACCAAGCGATCATATAGGCGTCTGCTCCCCAGAATAGTACCAATCAAACCGTCACCTCATCCCACAAAAAAATGAGACTCTGCTTAAGACGATAAAATAAAAAAGCTATGGCTCTCAGACAATGGAGACACTAAAACATTATTTTTTTGTTTCAAAAAGTGCTATTTTTGTGTAAAACGTAAAGAAATAAGAAAAAGTATACGTAACCCCTCAGGTGAGCGCCGCAAAAATAAATAAAAACTGTGCCAAAATTCCAAATTTTTGGGTCACTTTGCCCCAAAAAGTGTAATAATGAATGATCAAAAAATCATATTTACCCAAAAATAGTACTAATAAAAACGTCAAGACGATCGACAGAAAACTAAAAAAATTTGGCGTTCAGAAAATGGAGACACAAAAACTTTGTTTTTCAAAAATGCTTTATTATGTAAAACTGAAACAAACAAAGAAACCTGTTCTATAAGAATAGCACATGATCTACCCTGTCTGATGAACGTTGTAAAAAACAAAAAATAAAAACGGTGCCAAAACATCCATTCTTTGGTTACTTGCCTCACAAAAAACATAATATACAGCGATTAAAAATCATATGTACCCCAAAGTAGTACCAATAAAACTGCCACCTTAGTTTCCAAAATGGGGTCACTTTTTGATCGTTTCTACTGTAGGGTGCATCTGGGGGGCTTCAAACCAGTCCAGCAAAATCTGCCTTCTAAAAACCATATGGCGCTCCTTTTCTTCTGCGCCCTGCCATGCGCCCATACAGCAGTTTACAACATGTGGGGTGTTTCTGTAAACCGCAGAATCAGGGAAATAAATATTGAGTTTTGTTTGGCTGTTAACCCTTGATGTCTTAGGCCCCTTTCACACGGGCGAGTTTTCCGTGCGGGTGCGATCCGTGCGGCGAACGTATGGCACCCGCACTAAATCCTGACCCATTCATTTCTATGGGGCTGTGCACATGAGCGTTGTTTTTAACGCATCACTTGTGCGTTCAGTTGAAATCGCAGCATGCTCTATATTGTCCGATTTCGACGTGACGCAGGCCCCATAGAAATGAATGGTGTGTGTGAAAATCGGATGGCATCCGCAAGCAAGTACGGATGCCGTGCGATTTGCACGCACGGTTGCTAGGAGACGATCGGGATGGAGACCCGATCATTATTATTTTCCCTTATAACATGGTTATAAGGGAAAATAATAGCATTCTGAATACAGAATGCATAGTAAACCAGCGCTAGAGGGGTTAAAAAAAATAAATAAATAATGTAACTCACCTTAGTCCACTTGATCGTGAAGCCTGGCATCTCCTTGTGTCTCCTCTGCGCTGAGCGGCTGAACAGGACCTGGGGTGAGCTGCTCCATTAAATATCGGTTAAGGACCTTCGATGACGTCACTCCGGTCATCACATGGTCTTTTACCATGGTGAATCACCATGGTAAAAGATCATGTGACGTACCATGTGATGACCGGAGTGACGTCATCGAAGGTCCTTAACCTGTATTTAATGGAGCAGCTCACCCCAGGTCCTGTTCAGCCGCTCAGCGCAGAGGAGACACAAGGAGATGCCGGGCTTCGCGATCAAGTGGACTAAGGTGAGTTAAATTATTTTTTATTTTTTTTAACCCCTCTAGCGCTGGTTTACTATGCATTCTGTATTCAGAATGCTATTATTTTCCCTTATAACCATGTTATAAGGGAAAATAATACAATCTTCAGAACATCAATCCCAAGCCCGAACTTCTATGAAGAAGTTCGGGTTTGGGTACCAAACATGCACGATTTTTCTCACGCGAGTGCAACGCATGACAATGTTTTGCTCTCGCACGGGAAAATCACGCATTTTCCCGCAACGCACCCGGCTCTTATCCGGGCAAAAAAAATGACGCCCGTGTGAAAGAGGCCTTAAAGAAAAAAAATTAGTAAAATGGAAAATCTGCCAAAAATTTCCTTTAATTCTTGTGGAACACCTAGAGGGTTAACAAAGTTTGTAAAATCAGTTTTGAGTAACTTGAGGGGTGTAGTTTCCAAAATGGGATCTTTTATGACTTCAAAACTGAACTGGTCTTTAAAAAGTGGGTTTTGGAAATGTTCTTAAAAATTTTAAGAATTGCATCTAAAATTCTAAGCCTTCTAACGTCCCAAAAAATAAAATGACATTTACAAAATGATGCCAACATAAAGTAGACATATGGGGAATGTTAAGTAATACATATTTTATGAGGTATTACTATCTGTTTTAAAATCAAAGAAATTGAAATGTAGAAAATTGCGAATTATTCAAAATTTTTGGTAAATTTGGGAGTTTTTCATAAATAAAGGTGAAATATATTGACTCAAATGTATGACTGTCATGAAGTACAATGTGTCACGAGAAAACAGTCTCAGAATGGCTTGGATAAGTAAAAGTGTTCAAAGTCAGATTTTCAAAAATAAGCCTGGTCACGAAGGTGCAAAATGGCCCGGTCATTAAGGGGTTAAACCTTTTCTGGAGATATGAGAAAAGAAAACATTTGCCCATATCTGAAAATCTTGGAGTCTCTTGGAAAATTCTGACTCACGCCCTTTCATGTACATGGAAATGTTAGCTGTGTTGACTGAATGATGAGAGGAAAGCTCTCTCAAGTGTTTGAAGTAGCGAAATGCCCCCTTTTCTGTTTCCTCCACATAAACTTTAAGTTTGGGCATGAATGCCTTCCAAATTTCAAACAGCCCCATGACAGTCTGTCCAGCTCCCTGCATGCAGACATTGAGTTCATTTAAGTGTGATGTAATAACAGCCAGAAACATAAGTTTCTCAGGCCACGTGAGATCCTCCAGGTCTGGGTAATGCTGCTTCTTCTCAGCAAAAAAGGCTCTAATTGCATCAATGCAGGTCACAAAACTCTCCGGCACGCTTCCACCACTGAGCCACCTGACATTGGAATGAAGCGGGACGTCTTTGTATGCACATTCTATTTCCTCAAGCAGCGCTTGGAATTGCCTTTGAGTCAAGACAGAGCGAGCTCGCAGAAAATTCACAATTTTACACAACTGTTGCGGATCCGCAAAACACGGACACTGGCAATGTGCATTCTGCAATTTGCAGACCGCACATCGCCGGCACTATAATAGAAAATGCCTAATCTTCTCCGCAATTGCAGACAAGAATAGGACAAAGGAACATAGGAAGACAGGCACTCTATATGAGGTCACCAGCAGATATCAACAAAGGACAAGGGATAGTGTGTATATGATAAAAACTATATTTATTTGGGTAGTAATAGAAAAGTTATCAATATAGGCCACTCCCAATGTACAGGGAGAGGAGTAGGTAGTGTAAAATAGATCAATGGATAAATGAATGAAGAAAAATAAAAATAATGTGAAAAGCCCCGTCTATCCATAATCGCACTAAGCATCCACAGCACACAGAGGATCCTGCGCGGAGACACCCACATAGAAGAACCGACTATCCTCCAGAAAGGTAACAGCGACCAGTCAGCCAATTTTAGGTGGGACGCCACCAGGCACTGGTTCGCTGAAAATAACTTTCGCATAGCTGTGTATACACATACATCGGATCTGGAATGCTGCTGATATATTCTTTTAAACCTGTCACAATTTAGATCTTTGTACTAACTTTTTACTTATTTTAATCAACTGAATCCATCTCAGACTATTGACTATTAGGGATGAGCGAACTCGAACTGTATAGTTCGGGTTCGTACCGAATTTTGGGGTGTCTGTGACACGGACCCGAACCCGGACATTTTCGTAAAAGTCCGGGTTCGGGTTCGGTGTTCGTCGCTTTCTTGGCGCTTTTTGACGCTTTCTTGGCGCTTTTTGAAGAGACCATCACAGCCATGCCTACTATTGGTGATTGGCCAGAGCACCATGTGACCCAGCCTCTATTTAAGCTGGAGTCACATAGCGCCGCCCGTCACTCTGCTCTGATTAGCGTAGGGAGAGGTTGCGGCTGCGACAGTAGGGCGAGATTAGGCAGATTAACTCCTCCAAAGGACTTGATTATTGATCGATCTGCAGCTGTGGATCATTGAGCTGCTGATACTCAATTGCTCACTGTTTTTAGGCTGCCCAGACCGTTTGTCAGTCACTTTTTTCTGGGGTGATCGGCGGCCATTTTGTGTCTTGTGGTGCGCCAGCACAAGCTGCGACCAAGTGCATTTAACCCTTAATGGTGTGGTTGTTTTTTGGCTAAAGCCTACATCAGGGTGAAGCTGTCACACCAAGTGCATTTAACCAGCAATAGTCTGTTTATTTTTTGGCCATATACTACATCAGGGGCAAGCTGCGCCCGTCACCAAGTGCATTTAACCCTCAGTAGTGTGGTTGGTCAAGCTGTCACACCAAGTGCATTTAACCAGCAATAGTGTGGTTATTTTTTGGCCATATCCCAGTGTAATTCTGTCAGTAAATCTATACCTGTCACCCAGCGCCTAAATACTAGGCCTCAAATTTATATCCCGCTAAATCTGTCGTTACCGCTGTACTGTTCTGGCTGGGCAAGTTATTTAGTGTCCGTCAAAGCACATTTTTTGTTCTGGGTTGAAATACAATTCCCAATTTAGCAATTTCCTAATTTAGTGATTTCTGCTATATCAGAGCTATTTGAAATCTATCCCTAAAAGGGTATATAATATTCAAGGTGCACATAGGGTCATTCTGAATAACTTCACACACACGCTACTGTGCATTTCCAAGTCTAATTCCGTCAGTAAATCTATACCTGTCACCCAGCGCCTAAATACTAGGCCTCAAATTTATATCCTGCTAAATCTGTCGTTACTGGTGTACTGTTGTGGCTGGGCAAGTTATTTAGTGTCCGTCAAAGCACATTTTTTGTTCTGGGTTAAAATACAATTCCCAATTTAGCAATTTCCTAATTTAGTGGTTTCTGCTGTATCAGGCCTACTTTAAATACATCCCTAAAAGGGTATATCAGAATCAAGGTGCTGATAGGGTCATTCTGAATAACTTCACACACACGCTACTGTGCATTTCCAAGTCTAATTCCGTCAGTAAATCTATACCTGTCACCCAGCGCCTAAATACTAGGCCTCAAATTTATATCCCGCTAAATCTGTCGTTACTGCTGTACTGTTCTGGCTGGGCAAGTCATTTAGTGTCCGTCAAAGCACATTTTTTGTTCTGGGTTGAAATACAATTCCCAATTTAGCAATTTCCTAATTTAGTGGTTTCTGCTGTATCAGAGCTATTTGAAATCTATCCCTAAAAGGGTATATAATATTCAAGGTGCACATAGGGTCATTCAGAATAACTTCACACACACGCTACTGTGCATTTCCAAGTCTAATTCTGTCAGTAAACCCATACCTGTCACCCAGCGCCTAAATACTAGGCCTCAAATTTATATTCAGCTGAATTTGAATACAATACATTGGGCCAAATAATATTTTTGTTGTTGTGGTGAACGATAACAATGAGGAAAACATCTAGTAAGGGACGCGGACGTGGACATGGTCGTGGTGGTGTTAGTGGACCCTCTGGTGCTGGGAGAGGACCTGGCCGTTCTGCCACATCCACACGTCCTAGTGTACCAACTACCTCAGGTCCCAGTAGCCGCCAGAATTTACAGCGATATATGGTGGGGCCCAATGCCGTTCTAAGGATGGTAAGGCCTGAGCAGGTACAGGCATTAGTCAATTGGGTGGCCGACAGTGGATCCAGCACGTTCACATTATCTCCCACCCAGTCTTCTGCAGAAAGCGCACAGATGGCGCCTGAAAACCAACCCCATCAGTCTGTCACATCACCCCCATGCATACCAGGGAAACTGTCTCAGCCTCAAGTTATGCAGCAGTCTCTTATGCTGTTTGAAGACTCCGCTGGCAGGGTTTCCCAAGGGCATCCACCTAGCCCTTCCCCAGCGGTGAAAGACATACAATGCACTGACGTACAACCACTTATGTTTCCTGATGATGAGGACATGGGAATACCACCTCAGCATGTCTCTGATGATGACGAAACACAGGTGCCAACTGCTGCGTCTTTCTGCAGTGTGCAGACTGAACAGGAGGTCAGGGATCAAGACTGGGTGGAAGACGATGCAGGGGACGATGAGGTCCTAGACCCCACATGGAATGAAGGTCGTGCCACTGACTTTCACAGTTCGGAGGAAGAGGCAGTGGTGAGACCGAGCCAACAGCGTAGCAAAAGAGGGAGCAGTGGGCAAAAGCAGAACACCCGCCGCCAAGAGACTCCGCCTGCTACTGACCGCCGCCATCTTGGACCGAGCACCCCAAAGGCAGCTTCAAGGAGTTCCCTGGCATGGCACTTCTTCAAACAATGTGCTGACGACAAGACCCAAGTGGTTTGCACGCTGTGCCATCAGAGCCTGAAGCGAGGCATTAACGTTCTGAACCTTAGCACAACCTGCATGACCAGGCACCTGCATGCAAAGCATGAACTGCAGTGGAGTAAACACCTTAAAAACAAGGAAGTCGCTCAGGCTCCCCCTGCTACCTCTTCTGCTGCTGCCGCCTCGGCCTCTTCTGCTGCTGCCGCCTCGGCCTCTTCCTCCGCCTCTGGAGGAACGTTGGCACCTGCCGCCCAGCAAACAGGGGATGTACCACCAACACCACCACCACCTCCGTCACCAAGCGTCTCAACCATGTCACACGGCAGCGTTCAGCTCTCCATCTCACAAACATTTGAGAGAAAGCGTAAATTCCCACCTAGCCACCCTCGATCCCTGGCCCTGAATGCCAGCATTTCTAAACTACTGGCCTATGAAATGCTGTCATTTAGGCTGGTGGACACAGACAGCTTCAAACAGCTCATGTCGCTTGCTGTCCCACAGTATGTTGTTCCCAGCCGCCACTACTTCTCCAAGAGAGCCGTGCCTTCCCTGCACAACCAAGTATCCGATAAAATCAAGTGTGCACTGCGCAACGCCATCTGTAGCAAGGTCCACCTAACCACAGATACGTGGACCAGTAAGCACGGCCAGGGACGCTATATCTCCCTAACTGCACACTGGGTAAATGTAGTGGCAGCTGGGCCCCAGGCGGAGAGCTGTTTGGTGCACGTCCTTCCGCCGCCAAGGATCGCAGGGCAACATTCTTTGCCTCCTGTTGCCACCTCCTCCTTCTCGGCTTCCTCCTCCTCTTCTTCCACCTGCTCATCCAGTCAGCCACACACCTTCACCACCAACTTCAGCACAGCCCGGGGTAAACGTCAGCAGGCCATTCTGAAACTCATATGTTTGGGGGACAGGCCCCACACCGCACAGGAGTTGTGGCGGGGTATAGAACAACAGACCGACGAGTGGTTGCTGCCGGTGAGCCTCAAGCCCGGCCTGGTGGTGTGCGATAATGGGCGAAATCTCGTTGCAGCTCTGGGACTAGCCGGTTTGACGCACATCCCTTGCTTGGCGCATGTGCTGAATTTGGTGGTGCAGAAGTTCATTCACAACTACCCCGACATGTCAGAGCTGCTGCATAAAGTGCGGGCCGTCTGTTCGCGCTTCCGGCGTTCACATCCTGCCGCTGCTCGCCTGTCTGCGCTACAGCGTAACTTCGGCCTTCCCGCTCACCGCCTCATATGCAACGTGCCCACCAGGTGGAACTCCACCTTGCACATGCTGGACAGACTGTGCGAGCAGCAGCAGGCCATAGTGGAGTTTCAGCTGCAGCACGCACGGGTCAGTCGCACTGCGGAACAGCACCACTTCACCACCAATGACTGGGCCTCCATGCGAGACCTGTGTGCCCTGTTGCGCTGTTTCGAGTACTCCACCAACATGGCCAGTGGCGATGACGCCGTTATCAGCGTTACAATACCACTTCTATGTCTCCTTGAGAAAACACTTAGGGCGATGATGGAAGAGGAGGTGGCCCAGGAGGAGGAGGAAGAAGAGGGGTCATTTTTAGCACTTTCAGGCCAGTCTCTTCGAAGTGACTCAGAGGGAGGTTTTTTGCAACAGCAGAGGCCAGGTACAAATGTGGCCAGCCAGGGCCCACTACTGGAGGACGAGGATGAGGAGGAGGTGGAGGTGGAGGAGGATGAGGATGAAGCATGGTCACAGCGGGGTGGCACCCAACGCAGCTCGGGCCCATCACTGGTGCATGGCTGGGGGGAAAGGCAGGACGATGACGATACGCCTCCCACAGAGGACAGCTTGTCCTTACCCCTGGGCAGCCTGGCACACATGAGCGACTACATGCTGCAGTGCCTGCGCAACGACAGCAGAGTTGCCCACATTTTAACGTGTGCGGACTACTGGGTTGCCACCCTGCTGGATCCACGCTACAAAGACAATGTGCCCACCTTACTTCCTGCACTGGAGCGTGATAGGAAGATGCGCGAGTACAAGCGCACGTTGGTAGACGCGCTACTTAGAGCATTCCCAAATGTCACAGGGGAACAAGTGGAAGCCCAAGGCCAAGGCAGAGGAGGAGCAAGAGGTCGCCAAGGCAGCTGTGTCACGGCCAGCTCCTCTGAGGGCAGGGTTAGCATGGCAGAGATGTGGAAAAGTTTTGTCAACACGCCACAGCTAACTGCACCACCACCTGATACCCAACGTGTTAGCAGGAGGCAACATTTCACTAACATGGTGGAACAGTACGTGTGCACACCCCTCTACGTACTGACTGATGGTTCGGTCCCATTCAACTTCTGGGTCTCTAAATTGTCCACGTAGCCAGAGCTAGCCTTTTATGCCTTGGAGGTGCTGGCCTGCCCGGCGGCCAGCGTTTTGTCTGAACGTGTATTCAGCACGGCAGGGGGCGTCATTACAGACAAACGCAGCCGCCTGTCTACAGCCAATGTGGACAAGCTGACGTTCATAAAAATGAACCAGGCATGGATCCCACAGGACCTGTCCGTCCCTTGTCCAGATTAGACATTAACTACCTCCCCTTAACCATATATTATTGTACTCCAGGGCACTTCCTCATTCAATCCTATTTCTATTTTCATTTTACCATTATATTGCGAGGCTACCCAAAGTTGAATGAACCTCTCCTCTGTCTGGGTGCCGGGGCCTAAATATATGCCAATGGACCTTTCCAATGTTGGGTGACGTGAAGCCTGATTCTCTGCTATGACATGCAGACTAATTCTCTGCTGACATGAAGCCAGATCCTCTGTTACGGGACCTCTCTCCTCTGCCTGGGTACTGGGCCTAAATATCTGACAATGGACTGTTGCAGTGGTGGCTGACGTGAAGCCTGATTTTCTGCTATGACATGCAGACTAATTCTCTGCTGACATGAAGCCAGATCCTCTGTTACGGGACCTCTCTCCTCTGCCTGGGTGCTGGGCCTAAATTTATGAAAATGGACTGTTGCATTGGTGGCTGACGTGAAGCCTGATTCTCTGCTATGATATGAAGACTGATTCTCTGCTGACATGAAGCCAGATTGTCTGTTACGGGACCTCTCTCCTCTGCCTGGGTGCTGGGCCTAAATTTATGAAAATGGACTGTTGCATTGGTGGCTGACGTGAAGCCTGATTCTCTGCTATGATATGAAGACTGATTCTCTGCTGACATGAAGCCAGATTGTCTGTTACGGGACCTCTCTCCTCTGCCTGGGTGCTGGGCCTAAATATCTGACAATGTACTGTTGCATTGGTGGCTGACGTGAAGCCTGATTCTCTGCTATGGTATGAAGACTGATTCTCTGCTGACATGAAGCCAGATTGTCTGTTACGGGACCTCTCTCCTCTGCCTGGGTGCTGGGCCTAAATATCTGACAATGGACTGTTGCATTGGTGGCTGACGTGAAGCCTGATTCTCTGCTATGACATGAAGACTGATTCTCTGCTGACATGAAGCCAGATTGTCTGTTACGGGACCTCTCTCCTCTGCCTGGGTGCTGGGCCTAAATTTATGAAAATGGACTGTCGCAGTGGTGGGTGACGTGAAGCCTGATTCTCTGCTATGACATGAAGACTGATTCTCTGCTGACATGAAGCCAGATTGTCTGTTACGGGACCTCTCTCCTCTGCCTGGGTGCTGGGCCTAAATTTATGAAAATGGACTGTTACAGTGGTGGGTGACGTGAAGCCTGATTCTCTGCTATGACATGAAGACTGATTCTCTGCTGACATGAAGCCAGATTGTCTGTTACAGGACCTCTCTCCTCTGCCTGGGTGCTGGGCCTAAATATCTGACAATGGACTGTTGCATTGGTGGCTGACGTGAAGCCTGATTCTCTGCTATGATATGAAGACTGATTCTCTGCTGACATGAAGCCAGATTGTCTGTTACGGGACCTCTCTCCTCTGCCTGGGTGCTGGGCCTAAATATCTGAGAATGGACTGTTCCAGTTGTGGGTGACGTGAAGCCAGATTCTCTGCTATGGGACCTCTCTCCAATTGATTTTGGTTAATTTTTATTTATTAAATTTTTATTTATTTCCCTATCCACATTTGTTTGCAGGGGATTTACCTACATGTTGCTGCCTTTTGCAGCCCTCTAGCCCTTTCCTGGGCTGTTTTACAGCCTTTTTAGTGCCGAAAAGTTCGGGTCTCCATTGACTTCAATGGGGTTCGGGTTCGGGACGAAGTTCGGATCGGGTTCGGATCCCGAACCCGAACATTTTCGGGAAGTTCGGCCGAACTTCTCGAACCCGAACATCCAGGTGTCCGCTCAACTCTATTGACTATATTTGTCTAATATTTAAAGTTCTATATACCATGATTCTGGCCTTATAGCCCAATACAGGGTGTTTTATCATCACATTTTCACATTATTTTTATTTTTCTTTATTCATTTATCCATTGATCTATTTTACACCACCTACTCCTCTCCCTGTACATTGGGAGTGACCTATATTGATAACTTTTCTATTACTACCAAATAAATATAGTTTTTATCATATACACACTATCCCTTGTCCTTTGATGATATCTGCTGGTGACCTGATATAGAGTGCCTGTCTTCCTATGTGTCTATACGCCTGCCTTTTCTGACTGGGTGAGTCAGCTTAGACACGTGCACCTTGCATATTGCCCACAGAGGAGAGCCACTGTATTCCTTCCAAAGAATAGGACATGTTCTATTTTTTTGCGGAAATAGAAGTGCGGATCCGCAATTCTGGCTTTATTGAAAATGAACGGGTATGCACCCGTTCCGCAAAATTGCGGAATGGATGCGGACCCATTTTTCAGACATGTGTTTTGCGGATCCACGGATCCGTGCATCCGCAAAACACGGACATCGGCGATGTGCTTTCCGCATTTTGCGGACCGCACATCGCCGGCACTTAATAGAAAATGCCTTAGAAATGAATGGGTCCGCAATTCCGTTCCGCAAAATGCGGAACGAAATTGCAGACGTGTGAATGAACCCTTAAGATCAGAATTTGCCATCTTTGCACAGAGATTCTCCTGGTGTATAACGCACTGGAATTTAAGAACAGGGTGCCCAATTTTGTCCTCTGGCAGATCCTTTTTGTTTTCCCACCATTGCGGGGGCGCCATCAGTGGTGATTGCAAAGATTTTTCTAACATCAACGGAAATGCTTTCAAAATGTTCAGCAAAGGTTTTAGCCAAGTCATCACTTTTTGTGGTGCCATAGATTGGTTTCAAACAGCACAGCTCCTCTTGTACTCCAGCAGAACCACAGAATCTGGCCACATTTGCCAACCAAGGCAAATCATTAATGTCCACGCTTTCATCCAGCGCAACACTAAACACAGTGCAGTCCTTCATACCAGTCACTTGCTGTTCCCTAATGTTATCAGTGATCCGGCGCTCAACAGCTCTTGCTGGATTGGGCCGGTCGTTAATCCTAGACATGAGAGTGTTCTTGTTTGGTAAACAAATCACCAGCTGCACAAAATGCTTCTTTCATGTATTCTCCGTCGGTGAAGGGCTTTCCATGCTTAGCGATGCGCTGCGCTATCTGGTAATTTGCAAGTGCTGCATAGAGTTTACCATGACGTAAATACTGGAGACACTTGTCTGTTTATTGTACTCTGAAATCGCTCGTTTGATTGATTCTGTTTTGTCAACATCTTTAAATGAGTTTTGATGTTTTGTCTGAAAATAGTGGCGCACACTTGAGGTGTGACAAACGACACTTTCACAGCACAAAACACACTCTGCCCTGTCTTTTTGTTGAATAAATGCATACAAAGATGTCCATTCTTTTTTAAATGAAAAAATGTCCACTTTAGTGCGGTTAGCTGCCATATTACAGTTAAGAATTCCCTAAGAAACCTATAAGTAACACAAAGAAAAAGGGCAAACATAAATATCAAGGCATTTACTGGCAGTGGAGGACAGGCACGCCGATGCTCATTACTTACCTTTTCTGTAGAGTAGCGGTCAGACAAGGAGCACAGGAGGAGCACTGGAGAAGCCTTGTGGGCACTCCCTGGCCAATCACCAATCTAATACCAAGAAAGGGCAAGAATAAACAAGGTATTTATTACCCACACCCATACATGACATAATAGTTGCAGATTTTCTGCAGAAGAAGAAAAAATGCATGAAGGGGTGCGTGCCATTCTAAGGCACACCTGTGCCATATTCATGCTGTCTAATCAGCACCCTGATATAATGCCACACCTGTGAGGTCGGATGGATTATCTCAGCAAAGGAGAAGTGCTCACTAACACAGATTAAGGCTACTTTCACACTTGCGGCAGGACAGATCCGGCAGGCTGTTCACCCTGTCGGATCCGTCCTTCTGCTGTTTCACATGCCGCCGCTCCGTCCCCATTGACTATAATGGGGACGGGGCGGCGCTCCGGCACAGTACGGCAGTTCGCGGTCAGAGGCCGCCGGACTAAAAAGTCGGACATGCAGGACTTTTAGTCCGGCGACCTTTCGCCGTGCACTGCCGTACTGCGCCGCCCCCGTCCCCATTATAGTCAATGGGGACGGAGCGGCGGCACGGCGAAACAGCGGAAGGATGGATCCGACAGGGTAAACAGCCTGCCGGATCCGTCCTGCCGCAAGTGTGAAAGTAGCCTTAGACAGATTTGTGAACACTATTTGACAGTAATGGGTCTTTTGTGTATGTAGAAAATGTTTCAGATCTTTGAGTTCAGCTCATGCAAAATGGGAGCAAAACCGAAAGTTTTGCGTTTATATTTTTGTTCAGTGTACATAGAGCTCTAAATCTAACACCTCCGTGTACCTATACATATATATCCATGTTCATGTGTAAGCGTATATATCTCTCTTTAGACATACACATTGAACTAATTTTCTTTAAAAAAAAGGAAGTTTGGTACGCTAGTTAAAATAAATCAATAAATAAATTAAAAATAAATAAATAAAGGGGGGGGGCGTTCTGGAGAGGTTGTTCTGAAAACTATTCTTTCCCAAATGGGTTTAATAGTTGCAATTTTCCAGTACTTCATTCAATCCAAACGGAGCCAGAGAATTGAACTTAAAGGGGTTGGCCACTCTCCATGTAGTTGCTACTACTGTGTGGGAGGCAGGGAAAAGGTTAATTTCCTAATATATGTCATTAAGCAGATCTGCCTGTATTTTCTATTATCTGAAGCCACGCCCCCTGAGCCCGCTCTGCCCTGCAGCTAAATCCGTCTATGGCTGCACGCGACATAGAGGAGCTTTAGAGAAAGCTCGTCCATGCCTGTAGTGTAACTGCGCATGCGCTGCTTTTCCTCATCTGCCTAAGAGCAGCGCATGCCCAGTCTGCCCCTTGCACACTGCCTGCAACGACTCTGCTTGTTCTGTCTGTACAGCTTATTCCTGTCAGAGTTCGGAGCAGGGATCCTAGTAGGAGCGGATCCCCTGGCCATAATTTACAGAGCCCCTGTAAAGTAAATTTTAATAAATATATACTTTATATACAGTTGCAAGAAAAAGTATGTGAACCCTTTGGAATGATATGGATTTCTGCACAAATTAGTCATAAAATGTGATCTGATCTTCATCTAAGTCACAACAATAGACAATCACAGTCTGCTTAAACTAATAACACACAAAGAATGAAATGTTACCATGTTTTTATTGAACACACCATGTAAACATTCACAGTGCAGGTGGAAAAAGTATGTGAACCTCTAGACTAATGACATCTCCAAGAGCTAATTGGAGTGAGGTGTCAGCCAACTGGAGTCCAATCAATGAGATGAGATTGGAGGTGTTGGTTACAGCTGCCCTGCCCTATAGAAAACACACACCAGTTCTGGGTTTGCTTTTCACAAGAAGCATTGCCTGATGTGAATGATGCCTCGCTCAAAAGAGCTCTCAGAAGACCTACGATTAAGAATTGTTGACTTGCATAAAGCTGTAAAGGGTTATAAAAGTGTCTCCAAAAGCCTTGCTGTTCATCAGTCCACGGGAAGACAAATTGTCTATAAATGGAGAAAGTTCAGCACTGCTGCTACTCTCCCTAGGAGTGGCCGTCCTGTAAAGATGAGTGCAAGAGCACAGCGCAGACTGCTCAATGAGGTGAAGAAGAATCCTAGAGTGTCAGCTAAAGACTTACAAAAGTCTCCGGCATATTCTAACATCCCTGTTAGCGAATCTACGATACGTAAAACACTACACAAGAATGGATTTCATGGGAGGATACCACAGAGGAAGCCACTGCTGTCCAAAAAAAACATTGCTGCACGTTTACAGTTTGCACAAGAGCACCTGGATGTTCCACAGCAGTACTGGCAAAATATTCTGTGGACAGATTAAACCAAAGTTGAGTTGTTTGGAAGAAACATACAACACTATGTGTGGAGAAAAAGCGGCACAGCACGCCAACATCAAAACCTCATCCCAACTGTGAAGTATGGTGGTGGGGGCATCATGCTTTGCTGTGTCAGGGTCTGGACGGATTGCTATCATCGAAAGAAAAAATGAATTCCCAAGTTTATCAAGACATTTTGCAGGAGAACCTAAGGCCATCTGTCCACCAGCTGAAGCTCAACAGAAGATGAGTGTTGCAACAGGACAACGACCCAAAGCATAGAAGTAAATCAACAACAGAATGGCTTAAACAGAAGAAAATACGCCTTCTGGAGTGGCCCAGAGTCCTGACCTCAACCCGATTGAGATGCTGTGGCATGACCTCAAGAAAGCGATTCACGGGGGCGGAGCCTGACCGCACATGGGGGGCGGAGTCTGACCACACATGGAGAAAGACGTGTGAGCAGAGAGCTCCTGCATAGCAGTCCCTGCAAGCTAAAGAACTGACCCTCCAGAGATTATAAAATGGTCAAATACGGCGGAGATAAGAGAATAGAAGCAGCCGGTACACACCTGAACCCGAAGAATTTATCGGACATCCACAGATTCCTGCATAGCAGGGCTCAGAGTTCTCAGCCCCGTTCACCAAAAATGGCGGCTGAAGAAGCAGCGGCGGTGGAGAGCGAGGAGGAGGAAACTCAGCTCAGTGGTAGCAACGAAGAGCATAGAGATCTAGAGCTCACTGCCTCGTCTAAAGACTTCTTTAGATCAACAATTACTCAAGCACTCCGTCTAGTCCTATCAGAGTTATCTGAGATTAAATCGGACATTAAACACATCGGAGCGCGAGTGGAGGCTTTGGAGAACACGTGCGCAGACATAATGGCGCACTCAGAGGCCTTGGAATCACAAGCTACGGATCACGTAGTCCACCTAAACAGAGCGTTAACGCTTATTGAGGACCAGGAGAACAGAAATAGAAGGCGGAATATCAGAATAAAAGGCTTACCTGAGTCCTGGGCAGTGGAGTCTCTGAGGAAGGTGGCAAATGAAATCTTCTGCGATCTCCTAGGGGAAACAGCGGCAAGGGCCGTGACCATAGAAAGGATTCACAGATCTCTCAAACCACCACCCTCTCCAACGGACCCGCCGAGAGATGTCATCTGTGGTATCCTGTCTTACACAGACACCGATAAGATCTTGAGAGCAGCAAGAGAGAAGGCTCCCATTCGATATGCTGATGTGGAGCTGTCTTTTTACCAGGATGTTGCTCCCTCCATATTAGCAAAGAGGAGGCTCCTAAGACCGCTTCTGGAAAAGCTCCGACAGAAGAATATAGTATACTCCTGGCTCTATCCTTTTGGCTTAATGGTGAACCATAATGGCCGCTGGATTCGAATCCACACACCAGAAGATTTACAGAAGTCCTGGCACCAACTGGATTTGGAGCCGATTGTTATACCATCATGGCTGCCGATTCCAGCATCAGCCACTTTACCATTGCTACCGACACAAGCACCGTGGCAGCAGGCATCCAGGAACAGACTTCCTCGGCCGGAGAAGAATCTGAGAGAAAAAATTCATGATCCTGCCTGAATGGGACTCTAACCACCATTAGGTATCATTTAGCACTCTGACATTAATTTGTCCATGAGTGTTAGTCCACACCAGATAGTTCTCAATGTTATGCAGTTGCACTATTTTTTGTCATAACCTTGTTCTTTTCTTTCGTCGGCATATTATTTTTATCTGGTGTAGGGATCAATAGATCAGGCAGAGCCAAAGGCTCGTTTCTCAGTTATACTCACCATACTGTTAGAATATAGCTGCTTTTCATCCATAGTATTAGACTTATGTCTTTGAGATATCTTTCATAATGTGCTCTGGTTACTAATCCTTTCCTTGCTTTAACCAACCCCCCCCCCCCTCCCCCTCCTGAGTCGCCCTTACACTTTAGGGAAATATTTTTTTAGGTCCAATGCTCAATGCTTTCACCGTCATGGTGAATATCTTTTCGGTGTCCCTTTTGCAGTATGCTGCCAACAAATGCCACTAAGAGGTCTTACATTACAACTTAGGGCTCATGCACACGACAGTATTTTGCGTTCAGTATACTGGCCGTTTTTTCAGCTCAGTATGCGGAACATATACTGGACCATTAATTTCAATGGTTCAGCAAAAAATACTGAAGTGTCTCAGTGTGCATTCCGTTTCAGTATTTCCGTGCCGTGAAAAGATAGAACATGTCCTATTCTTGTCCGCAAATCACGGTACTTGGCTCCATTCAAGTCAATGGGTCAGCAAAAAAACGGAACACATACAGAAATGCATCCGTATGTCTTCCGTATCCGTTCCGTTTTTGCTGAACCATCTATTGAAAATGTTTTGCCCAGCCCAATTTTTTCTATGTAATTACTGTATACTGAATATGGCATACGGAAAAATGGAACGGAAAAACGGAAAGGAAACGGAAACAAAAAACGGAACAACGGATCCGTTAAAAACGGACCGCAAAACACTGAAAAAGCAATACTGTCGTGTGCATGAGCCCTTAGGGTAATGCTTAATCCTTTCATGATCATTATGGGGTATAGATTCCCCCCCCCCCCCTTCCCCTCTCTAACTTTGTTAGGCATATACCAAGTGTCATCAGAAGTTATCCATGGATTTTAGCAGCTCTACTGAAGTTAGGATGTCTTTTGCTTAAAATGTCTGTCATCACATAGGCAATGCATTGCACAGGATTTATAAAGTGTTACAACAGAAATGATTACTCATGATATAAAACACTATTGTATGTTGATCCCCTCCCTCTCTCCCCCCTCCCTCCTCCTTTAGAGTCTCTCAATGCTGTGAGATCAATATTGGTTATTGTTCTATACTGAGATCCACCCCCCCCTCTAACTTTACGTGCCAACACACTAGATGTCACCCAAAGTTAAATGGTGATCACAACATTTTTTGCTAATGCTGAGATATTTGCTGATCAAAATGTCTTTATTCTAAAGTGTTTTACAGTTCAAGTGTCTCACATCAAGATGTAGTAGAATGTTTATTTAGGGTATGGAACGTCACTATTGCTTATAATGTTTACTTAGGATATTGAACATCGTTATTATTTATAACCCCCCCCCCCCTCCCTCCCCATACCGCTTTTTTCCCATACCACCTTTTCCTCATCTCAGGAATTACCACTTAGAAACTACCACATATTAGCAGGAAGGGATGGTTGGTAACAAGAGTATTTAATGACATAAGAATGTATATATAACCGAGCACTGGCTATATATTCGGCAAACACTAAATGTCAGGGATCTCCTTCTCTCCAATTTTAGCTATATGCTAAAAAGTGTTAACTGAATTTCTGCTAACACTAGGGTCAGTTCATAAAGAACCTTTTTGTTTCTATTACCCCTTAGGAGGGCTTATTTTTTACCCCTCCTAAATATTGAAGCTTGCACACTGCAGGTCCTTGCTCCTTAATACATCCCCCATAAACCTAGAGGAATATCGACTCTGATATCCTTTTTCTGCAGCTTAGCCGCAGATTCCCCCCCCCCCCCCCTCAAATACCCTTCTTTCAATTCAGTGCCCATCCTATCACTTGACTTCCCTTAATAAATCTTTACATATCCCACCCTTTCCCGTTGATTACCTTTCCCTCCCTCCCCTTCTTGCATCCACACCAGCGGTCATAGATGGATTGTAATATTGCAACACTCAATGCAAAGGGTCTTAACTCGCCTAACAAGCGAAGCCATGTCTTGCTTCTTATGTGGTAATAGCTTTGGAACACTTTTACTTATCCATGCCATTCTGAGATTGTTTTCTCGTGACATATTGTACTTCATGACAGTACTTCATATCATTGAGTCAATATATTTCACCTTTATTTATGAAAAAAAAAAAAAATTTACCAAAAATTTCGAAAAATTCACAATTTTCCAAATTTCAATTTCTCTGCTTCTAAAACAGAAAGTCATACCTAATAAAATATTTATTATTATTTAAAGACACTTAACAAGATATCTATTGATAGGTTACACGTAGGAAATAGGTCAGAAGAAAATTGAGAATTGACGTGCTTAATTAAGAAACTTGATACCTTTATTAATAAGTGGGTATGAGCAAGAGTGATCAATATACTCAGATGCTCTGATATAAAAAGGCAAACAACGAACCTCTAAGCACAATTTTTTATAAAAATGTTTTTTTGCTTACTTTATTCCCTACGTTGACTACACTGTCATCACCTCCTGATGAGCTGCTGTATGCAGCCGAAACGCGTTGGGGTTGTGTCTTTTTATCATTTACGTTAGACTTATTCTTTTTGTTTTGTTTCACTGGATTAATATTTCCCGATCCAGCTTTGCTAAGTAGGGCATCACTAGGGCCACATCTAGGCTTAGGTACGGGGGCAGGGTGTCTCCACCATTAGGGGACATCCCTGTGCTTCAGGACATAGTTCCGTAGGGTCGTCTAGGGAGAGAATTTTTCCCACAGACTTACCCACAACCATCCCCGTTCCTATAGTGATTTATTATTGTACCACCTATCTATAATAGGAGGTTCGTTGTTTGCCTTTTTATATCAGAGCATCTGAGTATATTGATCACTCTTGCTCATACCCACTTATTAATAAAGGTATCAAGTTTCTTAATTAAGCACGTCAATTCTCAATTTTCTTCTAAAATATTTATTACTTAACATTCCCCATATGTCTACTTTATGTTGGCATCATTTTGGAAATGTAATTTTATTTTTTTAGGACGTTAGAAGGCTTAGAAGTTTAGAAGCAATTCTTACAATTTTTAAGAAAATTTCCAAAACCCACTTTTTAAGGACCAGTTCAGGTCTGAAGTCACTTTGTGGGGCTTACATAGTGGAAACCCCCATAAATGACCCCATTGTAGAAACTACACCCCTCAAGTTACTCAAAACTGATTTTAAAAACTTTGTTAACCCTTTAAATGCCATACGGCTTTTGGATGGTAGATTGTGCTGGATTGGTTTTCTGAACGCCATATGTTTTTTATTTTTCTGCCGATCGTCTTGTGCAGGGGCTCGTTTTTTGCAGAAAGTGTTGAGGTTTTTATTGGTACCATTTTTGGGTACATAGGATTTTTTGATCATTCATTATTACACTTTATGGGGCAAGGTGACCCAAAAATTGGCTGTTTTGGAACAGTTTTCATTTATTTATTTTTACAGCGTTCATCTGAGGAGTTAGGTCATGTGATAGTTTTATAAAGAAGATTGTTACGGACGTGGCAATACCTAATATGTATACTTTTTCTTATTTATTTAAGTTTTACACAATAATAGCATTTTTGAAACCCCAAAAATTATGTTTTAGTGTCTCTATAGTCTGAGAGCCATAGCTTTTTTATTTTTTGGGCGATTGTCTTAAATAGGGTATCATTTTTTGCGGGACGAGGTGACGGTTTGATTGGTACTATTTTGGGGGTCATAAGCCTTTTTGATCGCTTGCTGTTGCACTTTTTGTGATGTAAGGTGACAAAAATAGCTGTTTTGGCACTGTTTTTTTAATTTAATTTTTATGGTGTTTATCAGACGGGGTCTATCATGTGATATATTTATAGAGATGGTCGTTACGGACGCGGTGACACCTAATATTGTTTTTTTTTTTTCATTTTTTTATAGGAAAAGGCAATTTCTTTTTTCTAATTTACATTTTTATGTATTTATTTTTACTTTTATTATTTTCACTTTTTTTTTATCAGTTCCCTCTTGGATCTTGAAGATCCAGTGGGGCTGATAGTTGTACTATACTTTGCAATGCTCTTGCATTCCAAAGTATAGTACTTCCAGATTGCCTGTAGGTGGCAGCACTGGACGCCTTTGCCATGGCAACCATCGGGTGCTGCAATCACAGCGCTGCAGCCCCGATGGTGGAGAGAGGGATCTCCCTCCCTCTGTTAACCCCATGGATGCCGCAACCGCGGCATTTATAGGGGTTACAAGAGAGTGTCAGCATAGAGCTGACACTCTCTGCTGATGGCGGCGGCTCAGTAAGCGCAGATCAGAGCCTGAAACCGGCATTTTAACACTGCCGCGATCCGATTGGTTAGTCTGCACAGACTAACCAATCGGATCGATTGCCGTCAAGGGGCCACTCTGATTGGTCCCTTGCCGGCATTATTGCACTGTATGCTGTCCGTGACAGCATACAGGGCAGGGGCAGAAGCTTTAATTTAAACGCTTTGCAGCGCTTGGATTAAGAGCTGCCAGAACGTATATATATGTGGTAGCTGCACGGGGTATGTGCAGCTATCACGTATATATACAGATTGCAGACGTGAAGGGGTTAAGGTTAGTTGATGTTTGGAGACTAAACAACCCCTCAGTGCGAGACTACACCTTTCACTCAGCTACTCATAACTCTTTTCACAGAATCGATTACATACTAGTGTCTACTTCAGCCCTAACTTTATTCTCGTCAGCACAGATAGGAAACATCACAATTTCAGATCACCCTCCATGTTCGGTACAATGCCACCTCGCTCAACTCCCCCGTGGAGAATGGATATGGAAGCTGAACGAAATATTGCTAGATACAAATGAAAATCAAACTCGCATCAGAGAACATTTACTTTCATTTTTTTAAATAATGACACACCGCAGACCAAACCCACCCTTTTATGGGAATCTCACAAGGCCTATATTAGAGGTGTTCTAGTGGCATTAGGCTCTAAGGATAAAAGGGACAAACAGAAAACTATTGACGCATTACTAGCGAACATAAACACAGTTGAAAAAGAGCTGAAATCTAGTAACTCCCCTGATAAGCTGGAGGAACTAAAAAACCTAAGGCGACAACTGAAACACATACTGGATTTACGTTACGCAAAAAACAACAACTTTATTTTAGGCATAAGCTATATGCACATGGAGACAAAGGAGGAAGGCTCATGTCAACCCTCATAAAGAAATCCAGGGATAAGGCATATATCCATCAAGTCCAAGCAAGGAACGATGTATGCTCAAACGCCTGACATAGCAAAAGCTTTTCATGCCTATTACACAGGCCTATACAATCTTAGAGCCAACTATGACACACTCCAAGCAGAACGGATACAAAGTTTTCTTTCTGCCCTAAATCTACCCACAACATCAGCAGAAGAAGCCTCCAAACTATTAACTCCAGTCACTATGGAAGAGATACGCGAAATCATGTTCAGCTTCCCCCCGGGAAAAAGCCCAGGACCTGATGGTCTCCCCCTCTTGTATTACAAAAATTTTTGCGATGTTCTAATACCCCGTCTCACAACATTATTTAACAACTTAATGTCAGGAGGTTCCTTATACCCACAAGCACAAGAAGCACACATAACGTTAATTCATAAAGAGGGAAAGGACCCTCAGGCATGCAAAAATTATCGCCCCATCTCATTACTAAATTTAGATCTGAAGATATGGGCTAAATTAATAGCCACACGTATTAGCCCTTTACTCACCCATCTTATAGGAACAGAACAAGCAGGCTTCGTCAAGGGGAGAGAAGGGCACGACAATTCACACAGACTTCTGCATGTGATACATGCGGCACACCAACATAAACGTCCATTGACGCTTTTAGGGATAGACGCTGAAAAAGCGTTTGATAGGGTGGACTGGATGTTCATGGAGGCCACTCTGCGTAAGTTCAACTTTCCGCAGAATCTAATATCTGCCATATTCACGCTATACGATAAGCCTTCAGCCTGCATAAAAGTTAATGGCACACTGTCGACCCCATTCAAAATTACGAATGGTACCCGTCAAGCGTGTCCACTTTCCCCATCTCTCTTCATTTTAGTCTTAGAGACACTAATACACAGTATTAGGCAAAACCCAAATTATATAGGCTTTCATCTTGGATCGTTTAGACTTAAGTGTGTTGCTTTTGCCGACGATCTTTTGTTTTTAATGTCAGACCCCACCTCAGACCTACGAATCTTGATGAAACTATTTGAAGAATTTGGCGCAATCTCCTCCTTTAAGGTAAATGTTTCGAAATCTGAAATACTAAACATTACTTTCCCTCCGATCAAATTTCGCGAAATAGTAGGGCAATCATCGTTCTCAGGAGCTTTTACCTCCTTGAAGTATCTGGGCATCCATCTTCCGGGTAAACTCACTGAATTATATGCTTTGAACTATGTCCCTCTCTTACAAGAGGTCAAAAAACTATTACAAGAATATGATTTCCCGTATATATCCTGGTTAGGAAGAAAAAATCTCCTCAAAACTTACATAATGCCAAAAAATATATATACAAACTCTCGAGGATTCCGCTAGACGTACCAGTGTCGTTCTTCGCATCCCTCAGATCTGTCCAGAAGGAAAGAAGCGGGGGTATAGGCATGCCAGACATAACGGCTTACTATAAGGCAATATATATAAATAATTGGCTGGAACTAGTGAAGCCCAACAAACAAATCAACATCATCCCTCTAGTCCAAGCTTCGTTAACGACACCGCTAACAAAAATTCTCCGGTGGCCAACTGACAAAATCCTACGAGATGTGAACTATAACCCATTACTAAAAGGCACATGTAAAGTCTGGTCAACAATGAGACCTGGCATGCCGTGGGAGTGAAGTCCGGGATCCATCTGGGGGACGGCGTGGTCAAGATGGCGACCGGGAGCAGGATTCTCCGATCGGGCAGCGCGGAGCTGGCTCAGCATCGACGTCTTCTGGGGAAATGGCGGCCTCCAGTGGTCAAGCTGCAGTATTGCAGGCTCCAGTGTCAGTTTCAGCCGGGGAAATGGCGGCCTCAAGTGGGCGAGCTGCAGAACTGCAGGCTCTGGGATCTCAAACAGCAAGAGTGGGCACTGGTAGTGCTGAAGATTGGAGATTGTCCAGAGGGGAGATCAGCGACGGTCAAGATCCACGACATCACGTTCCGGCTGGTGGAATCACAGCGTCCACGCAGCCAGGTGAGATTCAAGGGGAATCAGCATTAGCTTGTATTGGGGGGGGTCCTGGGGTCGGGGGGCCCTCAGGGGTCTGTTGCGGGGGGTTTAGAGGCATTGTTAGGGGGGTTGAGGGATTTAGTGAAGGGGTTGGTAAATGTGGGGCCAGGGACAGGGTCACCGGTGGCTGCCTGGGGTATACAAGGGGCAGGGTCCGGGGGTCAGGGGCAGACGGCTGGGTCTGTTGGGCCGGGGGACGGCGGGATCGCGGGCGCAGGCAGTGGTGGGTCATTGGGGGTTCCAGTGGCAGGTCCAGCGGACAAGGCCGGTGGTAGAGATAAGGAAGCGAATACGGAAAAGGATGGGGTGGAACCACGGTTGGACGATGGGGCGAGAGGGGAGGTGTACGTTTGTTTTGAAGGGCCGCTGGGGGCTCACCTTAAGTCAGAGTTGAAGGAAAAAATATGGAAAGGGGATTACGTGGACATATTCTCATTGCTCTCGCTAGAACGGTTTAATTTGGATAGAGATAGGAGGGAGGATAAGAAGAAGGAGGACGAGGACAAGCGGCGATGCCGTTTGATTCCGCGGACTTTCTCAAACTGGATGCAGGCGTTCGTGATCCTGGCCAGTGTCATTGGGGAAAAGGCGCCGGAAAATTGTTCCGTGCTTTTCTGTTACCTGGATGCAATAGGGGAGGCTTATCGGACATATGGGGGGATGGGATGGTTGCGGTACGATGAGCAATTTAGACAACGAAAAGCGGCTCGGTCCACCATCCGGTGGGACCATAAGGACATCGGATTGTGGATGAGGGTGATGGCTCCGGTCGGGGGGGGGGCAGTCCTTTCCAGGGGGAGCCGGGGGTTCTGGGCAAGCGGAGCGCTCGGCGGCCTCGCAAAAGGGTTTATGCTTCCTGTTCAATGAAGGGGGTTGTAAGTATGGGGACAAGTGCAAGTTCAAGCACGAATGTTCCTCATGTGGAGGGAGTCATGGAGCACAGCGGTGCTTTAGGGGTCGAAAAGGGAAGGGTTGGAGCGATTCGGCTGGAAAAGGGGCAGACGCCTATCCGGGTAACCGAGATGGCGCCCTTCCTAAATAGGTATCCGAATGTGGCAGCGGCGGTTTTTTTGTTGTCAGGTTTTGAGGAAGGTTTTCGTATCCCGTTCGTGGAGGGGGACATTTTGCAAGAGTCTAAGAACTTGAGGTCGGCGAGGGAGCTTTCAGGGGTGGTGACGGAAAAATAAAAAAAAAGAGGTTGCATTGGGTCGTATGGCAGGCCCCTTCAAGGATCTGCCGATGCCGGATTTGCAGGTATCGCCGTTGGGGGTTGTACCGAAGAGGGTACCTAATAAGTTTCGCCTGATACATCACCTATCATTTCCGAAGGGAGGTTCGGTTAATGACGGTATCGCGCCGGAGTTTCGTTCGGTGGTGTATACGTCGTTTGATGAGGCGGTTCGTTGGGTTCGGTTTTATGGGCAAGGGGCTTTGCTGGCGAAAGTAGATATTGAGGCGGCGTTCCGTCTTCTACCGGTTCATCCGGATTGTCAGCACTTGTTGGGTTTTTTTTGGGACAGGTTTTTTTTCGTGGATCGCTGTTTGCCCATGGGTTGTTCGGTTTCATGTTCCTATTTTGAGAAGTTTAGTACATTTTTGGAATGGGTGGCGAGGGAATGGTCGGGTTGGGGTTCTATTATACATTATTTGGACGATTTTTTGTTTATTGGGCCGCCGGGGTCGAAGGGGTGCTCTGTGATGCTGCATTCGTTCGAAGTTATGGCACGACTGTTTGGGGTTCCTTTGGCGTCGGAAAAGACGGAGGGTCCTGCGAGTTTTCTGGGGATAGTCATTGATACGGTGGCTATGGAATGTCGGTTGCCGGACGACAAGGTTGAGGATCTGCGAGGGGTGCTCACGGCGGCCTGTGGGTGGAAGAAGCTGCGTATGCGGGAATTGCAGTCCTTGCTGGGAAAACTCAACTTTACCTGTCGGATTATGCCCATGGGGCGGATTTTTTGTAGAAGGTTGGCACAGGCGACAGCAGGAGTTCAGGCCCCTCATCACTTTGTGCGGCTTACCCGTGAACTCCGGGGGGACTTGTGAGTGTGGGCTTCCTTTTTGAAACGGTATAACGGCCGGGGTGTTGGCAACTGATCTTGACCTTTTTACGGATGCGGCTGGGGGGTGCGGGTTTGGGGCGTACTTACAAGGTCGTTGGTGTGTAGGGGAGTGGCCTATGCAATGGCAGGAAAAGGGCTGGGTGAAAAATCAGGTGTTGCTGGAACTCTTTCCCATTGTGGTAGCGTGTGTCCATTTGGGGGAACATTTCAGGAACAGGAAGGTGCGATTCTACTGTGATAATTTGGGGGTTGTGGAGGCCATTAACCGTGTTTCGGCCTCGTCACCGCCGGTTGTCTGTTTGCTTCAACATTTGGTTTTGAGTTGCTTGTCGTTGAATGCTTGGATTGTAGCGTCCCATGTACCAGGGGTGAGTAACTCAATTGCGGATGCTTTGTTTCGTTTTCAGTGGGAGCGTTTCCGGGTGCTGGCACCAGAAGCGGACATGCAAGGAACGAGTTTCCCGCAGGAACTGTGGAAGCTGCCATTTGGTCGGCTGGCGACTTGGTGAGGGGATCCCTGTCGGGGGCGAGTTGGGCGGCGTACGACAGGGCTTGGGGATTATGGGAGGAATGGATGGAGCGTTTTCAGGGGTGTGGGTTGGAGGAAGGGGCTATGATGTTGCTTTTTGTGGGGCACTGCAGAGAGGAGGGATGGTCAGTGTCCAGAATGAGTAAGTTTACGGCAGGGGTGGCTTTTGGTTGTAAGGGTCGGGATATAGTGGATGTGACTAAATCATTCTGGGTATTGCAGGCTTTGAAGGGTTGGAGAAGGCGGGCACCGGGTGGGGATCGGCGCAGGCCGGTTTCCTTCGAGTTGTTAGGGGAGATGTTGGAGCAGTTGGAAAAGGTCTGTGTATCAGTGAGTGAAGTTAGACTGTTTAAGTTGGCTTTCTTTGGTGTGTTGCGCATTGGAGAATTGGTTAGCCTGAGTAAGTGCAGAGCAGGGGGACTGCAGGGTGAGGACGTGGTTTTATTTCAGGACAGGGTGGAGTTTGTTATTCGGCGGTCGAAAACGGATCAGTTGGGCTGGGGTTGTCGGGTGGTTTTATATCAGGTGGCGGGGTCGGATGCGAATTTTTGGGGGCAGGAGGTTGGGGGGAGCGGACCGTTGTTGGTGCATGATGACAGTTCCTTCCTTTCTAGATTCCAGTTTATAGCAGTATTTCGAGCATGTTTAAAAGGGCTGGGCAGGGACCCAGCGTTCTTTGGGGGGCATTCATTCCGGAGGCGGCTAGGAGAGGATTGAGTGAAGAGGCCATTCGCCGCATTGGGCGATGGGAGTCGCTGCGGTTCTGGTCCTATGTTAGGCCGGCGTTGTTATAACGGGGGGGGGGGGGGGGGGTGGTGTTAGTGTGGTTGGGCTGAGGGAACGGGTGGGGAGCTGTTCTTTGCTGCCCGGTTGACGTATTTTATTTTGTGCTTCTTACAGGTGGTGTGGCATGCCTGGTGTGGATTATGGGGCACTCGTACGTGTTTTGGGGAGCGTTGCGAGCAGCGGTCAGGCCGGGTGGAAGGCAGTTGGGTTTTTCTAGGGGGGTGGCGGTGGTTCGTTGGTTGGGGATTAGAGGTATGTTGTGGAGCCGGGTTCTTCCAGAATTTTACAATTTTACCAGGTTAGACTCGTATCCGGGGGTTTTGGTGTTACACGTAGGGGGTAACGATTTGGGGGGCGCCCTTTTCGTGAGCTTACAAGGGACATAAAGTGTCCTGGTATGGTTACGGTCTGGTCGGATATGGTGCCGCGTAAGCAGTGGAGAGACGCTAGGTCGGTAGAGAGGTTGAACAAAGCCCGGATAAAGGTTAATAGGGCAGTGGGCCGGTTTGTGGTGAGGAATGGCGGTGTTGCAGTCCGGCATAGGGAGCTGGAGGCGGGAGAGGGGGCTTTTTGGAGGGCAGATGGGGTTCATTTAAACGCGGTGGGTATCGACCTGTGGTGTTCAGGATTACAGGATGGAATTGAGGTGGCTCTGCGGGTGTGGCGGGACGCAAGGAGGTGAGGCGTCACCCCCTTGGGTCGTGGCGGGGGTGGGTCCTTGGAGTTGGTGGTTATGGTGGCTCTGGCGTGGTGGGGAGGGAGCCAAAGGGGCTCTGGACTCCCCAGGTATTGGATGTTTGGGTGTGATATGGCGGGTATCTGCCCCACGGTTGTTGCCCATGGTTACCAGTTCTGCCTCCGAGCTGGCGTTTATCGGCTGGAGGTAATTTAAATGAGGGCACGGGCTGTTATCCGTCAGGTTTTACGGGGCTCCAAGGACCCTCTCCGTGCTGGGCATGTTTCTCTGTGGTCTGGAAGTTTTTTCTTGGGCGGGGGGCCTTCAGGTGGGAAGGCCTTGGATTGGTTATGTTATTTATGCTTAAATTATTATTATTAATAAATAAATGGCTGCTGTGGCCAATAAAATCCACCAGTGGAGTTGTGTCTTTATTTGGGGAAGGAGGGGAGAGTGGGAGGTAAAACGACTGGACAATACGCTGGTCAAGAATTACTCCTGACCAGGGCCGGTGCTACCATAAGGCAGACCAAGCGGCCGCCTTAGGGCGCACCCTGGGGGAGGGCGGAAAAATGTGACATGGAGGGGGAGAAATGTGATATGGAGGGCTGATATAGGGAGTGATTTGATATAGAGGGGGAGAAATGTGACATGGGGGCTGATGGCTTACATGATGAGGGGAAATGGGGCTGGATAAGGAAATCGACAAAAACATGAACAATACGCTGGCAAGGAATTAAGCCTGACCGTTGTGCCGTTGGCGTCTGATCTGCAACTACAGGAAACGTTTGGTTGAAGTTATTGCTGCCAAAGGAGGTTCAAAACTAGTTATCAAATCAGGGGTTCACATACTTTTTCCACCTGCACTGTGATGTTTACATGGTGTGTTCAATAAAAACATGGTAACATTTAATTCTTTGTGTGTTATTAGTTTAAGCGGACTGTGATTGTCTATTGTTGTGACTGAGGCTACTTTCACACCTGCGTTTAGGTGCGGATCCGTCTGGTATCTGCACAGATGGATCCGCACCTATAATGCAAACGCTTAGATCCATTCAGAACGGATCCGTTTGCATTACCATGAACAAAAAAACAAAACAAAAAAAATAATTTTTTTTTCAATTTATTTTTTGTTCAGGATAATGCAAACGGATCCGTCCAGACTTTACATTGAAAGTCAATGGGGGGCGAATCCGTTTGAAAAATGCACCATATTGTGTCACCTTTGAACGAATCGGCCCCCATTGACTTCCATTGTAAGTCTGGACAGATCCGTTTGCCTCCGCACGGCCAGGCGGACACCCGAACGCTGCAAGCAGAATTCAGATGTCCGCCTGCTGAGCGGAGGCCAAACGGTGCCAGACTGATGCATTCTGAGCGGATCCGCATCCACTCAGAATGCATAAGGGCTGGACGGATCCGTTCGGGGCCGCTTGTGAGAGTCTTCAAACGGAACTCATAAGCGGAGCCCTGAGCGCAAATGTGAAAGTAGCCTTAGATGGAGATCAGATCACATTTTATGACCAATTTGTGCAGAAATCCATATCATTCCAAAGGGTTCACATACTTTTTCTTGCAACTGTATGTGTTTCTTCATGTGCTTGTGCTGGCTGTCATGCAGATTGAAGAGGCAGTTGGCCCCCACGATGGTACAGACTTATTCCGGCAAGTGTACGGACACCAGTTCAATACTCAAAATGGTTGCCAGCTCTTCCACCCCTCCCCCCCTATAGAGTGAAGCTTGCAGAAACTAAGGTGATTCCTCCATCCGGGACCCACCCTGTGCACACGAGATAAGGACCCTGGGACAAGACAAGCTTAGATGGAACCAGACAATCATGAACTGCCAAAAGTAGCACATTGCCTATGTAAACCTATGTTGTGTGTCCTACCGTGTTTCCCCGAAAATAAGACCTAGCCCTATTTTGTGGGGTTTTGGGAGTAGGGCTTAAATATAAGCCCTACTCCCAAAAAAAAGCCCTAGATAAATTTTATATTTATGGATTCAGCAGCTCAGGAGCACTCAATAATGGCTCCTGAGTTGCCAGGGCGGGGGCGGGCAGGACCACTGCGCTCTCCCAGCTGATCGGAGAGGAGGCAGGCAGGAGTTCAGGTACAGCAGAGCAGGCTGCCAGCACTTAGACTTCAGTGAAGCCGCTAGCTCGCGCTTACAGCGCGGCTGGCGGCTTAACTAAATGCCAAATTATGCCGGCAGCCGTGCTTCCATCTACGGTACCGTACGGGTACATCGCTGGGCGGGCTGGACGGCATCTCTACCCTGTACTGCTGCCAGCCCACACGTTGTAACTTACCACCTTAGCTGAATGAGGCAGCAGGAGGATGTCCTTCTCCTCTCTGCTGCCTGGAGCTGGAGGTGCTGATTGGTGGAGAGCGCGTCCTGCTCCCTCCCCCGCCTCCACCAATCAGCACCCTGTCATCTCTCGTGCCGGATCTCCGTGGTAACCTACCGTACACATTGCTGCCTAGGGGCTCAGGGGCAGTGTACATACGGTACCAGAAAGAAGTGTGACATTGCCTGCCAGAGTACTGTACAGGTATCATACTGTAGTACTGTGTCACCCACTGACTCTACGGTACGGTTATGGTTACTATGGTAACCCAGGGTTTCTGTCAGTAAAAAATTTGTTACCGTATGTAGCCTGCTGACATTAGCGATGTGCTACTGGTAATGTCAGCACTACATAACTGTATGTCTTACGTACCGTATGTTCCTGCCTGACGTCGTTATCATTAAAAAATGATTTTTATAATACGGTATGCTAATGAGCCTCTAGGTGCTGCAGCAACGCCCCACCAGCACCTAGAGGCTCATTAGCATACCGTATTATAAAAATCTTTTTTTAGTGATAACGGTTTCAGGCAGAAACATATGCGGTACTTAAGACATACAGTTACGGTATGTAGTACTGACATTACCAGTAGCGCATCGCTAATGTCAGCAGGCTACATAACCCTTTAACAAGATTCGCTCATTTTTTATTATACCGTCTGGTCATTTTTACCCCCAGACAGCATGAGTTCAAAAAGAAAAAGCTACTCTGTGTACAAGAAAGGAATAGTTGAGGACTCGCAGGGCCAAAATCTTACCGCTTTCTGTAAGGAAAAGATGTTGGATTTGCAAATGGTCAGAAAATGGCGAGCAGAGTATGATAAGGGCAATGCTAAGAAGCGCAAGTGTGGATTAGGTCGGCATTCATTATTTTCTTGAGCTGGAAGACATGGTCTGTGAATGGGTTACTGACAGGAGAGCAACGGCTTTGGTTGTGCGCAGGGCTGACATTCAAGAATATGCCCTTGCAATGGCACCACAATTAGACATATCCCGAGAAGATTCTTCTTTCCTTCCACTGGTTATAAAAGTGCACGTGTTACCTGTATTTTGGCAATTCGTCTGCATGGAACTAAAGTCCCCTTGCTAAGGGCAAGAAGGATAAGATTGAGCGTGTTTCAGGCGTTTATATTCTTGAAACTGAAAAGGCCTGGTGCACACAAGCAGTTATAAGAAAATGGGTCGATTTACTGCTGCCGCTTGTTTTGTGGGGTGGCCAAAGAGGTCTGCTAGTCTGGGATTAAGCAAGTACACACCGCGCTAAAGACATGAAGAACTTCCTTCAGGACAGAAAAATAGATTAAATAATGATTCCTGCAGGAATGACCGCCTATCTCCAGACTCTTGATATTGCAATAAATAATCCATTCAAGGACCATTTGCGCTTAGAAATCAATAACTACATTGAAAATAGAATGGAGAGAAATCAGCGTGGCAACTTTGTGAAGCCAAAACTGCAAGAGATTGTGACTTGGGTGAGGAGATCATGGGAGAAAATCACTGACAGTTGCGTTGCCAATGCGCTACAAGCAGGCTACTTAGACAAGAGGTGCTCATTTCAGGAACGCGCTATAGCTAGACATGAGGAGTTGGGGCCAATGCTTTTGAAGGAAATAGTCACAAGAAACTTACAGTGCAATTCAGGATTTGCAGAGTTATGATGATGTTCCAGAAGATGATGAAATGACTGTTTTTGAATAAATGTAGATTTTTTTGTTCATGAATACCGTACCAGTTAATGTACGTGAAGAAGGAAATACCGTAGGATCTGAAGAAATACTTGATGGAATTCAGGGTTTGGAGAGTTATGCTGTTTTTCCAGAATGTGATGACCTTATTATACTGTATTTGAATAAATCTAGATTTTTTGTTCAAGCATTAATGTGTGATTGTTGTTAATGGAGCCAAAATAAGCCCAACCCCGATAATAAGCCCTAACCCTTTTTTCGGAGAACAAAAATAATATAAGACCCTGTCTTATTTTCGGAGAAACACGGTATATAAGGCATCACCCGCCCTATTAAAAAGAAGAGAATCTTGGAAGTGCTCCAACTGAACAGTGTGTGTCAGTGTGTTCTTCCGGCGTGCCCGCATTCTATTAGGCTCAACGGCAGATCACCACATTTAATCTGAGGTTGATCAGATCCAAATCACCACGGTCACTCAGCAGCTCAGGAGCTACGATTGGAGTCATTTACTGGGCAATTTGCCCATGTCAATTGATCTATATTGGGCTAAACTCTAGAGAGTGCGAGGGATGAGAAAGACATAACACAGCTCAAGACTGTGGCGAGGCATTTCAAAGAGAGACACAATTGTGATGGATCCCTCCTACGCTTCAGGGGAATCGATCGGGTCATCATTTCCCCGAGGGGAGGGGATTGGAAAAAGATATTGGGACAAAAAGAAGCAAGGTGGATTTACATCTCGAACACTATTGCCCCTCTTGGACTCAATGAGGGGAACAGTTTTGTCCCCTTCCTTTAAAATGGATTAGATACTCTCCATTTGTGCACATGTTGCTAGCCCAGGCTTCTGTGCTGCTTCCTCTGGTCTGGTGTCTTTAGGGCCGACATATGTGGTTTATTTGCAACAGTTTTTCACACTTTTAAGTGTAACTTTATCAAATTTTAACTGCTGTTATATTTGTTTATTGTTTTTTCCCTCACTAACAGTCATGTGTTATACTCCTTGTCCTTAGAACATTGGATTATTGGATTTTTTGCTAATGGATGTTGTGCGTCCCGCGAATCACGAAGGCAGCTCTCCAGAAGGGACTCTTTGCACCCTGTGTGATGATCAGCCAGTCCATAGGACGAGAAATGATCTTGACCTCTTTTTTTTTTACATGGGGGGCATGGTCATACAGGGTTGGGGGAGGCCAATATCTATGACAGAGGCTATAATTTAGACCCCGTGGGTCATGTATGATTTGTTTAGGGCCTGTGATAGCTCGATTCATATACAATTGATGTCTCACTTGCACTGCATGTCACTGTTTGGCACTGAGCACTTTACACCTCACTGTTCACTTTTCCACTTTATGTATTGTGTCATCTTCACTTTAGATTTTTAGTCTTGGGTAGTAATTTTTAATCACTATCAAGATGCAGTATCTATCTGCTCTTCTTGGTATGGATTTTTGCATTAGGCATTATTATGAATTGTCTTAATTATAGAATTATTTTATTAATTTTAAATTATTAATTGTATACTTGCCCTTTATTGAGTCTGCTCTCATATAGGATCGTCATAAATGATTTTATTAATTAATTACTCACTACATTAACTTTACCATCATGAATTGTTTTCAGATATACATAAAAATCATGTTTTTTTTCCATTGTGATTATGTATTAACGGATCACATTACAGGTCTGTCATAGGAGTAGGAGATATTATGTCTTTGTAACCTGGCCACACATCATTTTGCTCCAATTTGCGTGTATCTGGGAAAAAGATAAGTTTTGCCCATAACCAAGATGGCGCGGGTGGTCTCCCTTGCCGATCACTTGACAGCTCCAGCCAGGAGAGCGAGCCGGAGATCTTCTTGTGTGTTGATGCGCTCCCTTGTTCCCTCCTCCAATGGAGCGTGTGTGATCTCTCCTCCCATTGCGCAAGCGTTGGGGCATGCGCCATTGTCACATGATTCCGAGGGTTCTCGCGAGAGTGGGGGCGTATCATCGCTGTCAGCTGGGCGGACATAGTTCAATTGTGGCGCAGCTGCGTCATGTGTGAACACTTCGGGGGGCACCGGTGGCCATCTTGGTATGTTTTGCACGCATAGGAGCAAATACTTAATACACAGGTGGGGGTTATTGAGGGCCCCAATGATCCAATTTCACTTTAGTGGGTGGGGTATATATATATGGCTTTTGGGTGAGGTGGAGGGACACGCCCCCTGAAGAAGCGAGGCTAAACGCGCATCGGGTTGGTGTTATCATCCTCTCTCCACTCCGGGTCAGTAATTGCTTGTCTTATGCCCATCGTTATCCTTTATCCAGTCTTTGCATCCATGTTAGCACACTAATGGTGCATTTGGAGATGCCTTTGGAGACACTTCATGTCTAACTTATATGCAATGGCATTCTAATGGGTATAGTTAGTTACTATGGCATCAGCTCGAGGATGTGATATGCCCACTATTTATACTTTTATACGTGATTTTTACACAACATTTGTATTAAGTTGTTGGTGTGCAATCTCTCTATTGATTGTGCAAAACGAACCATAGGAGCTATTGGTGGTGGAGGGATGGTGGTTTTATGCTTGTCGCAGTATTTTTCTGCACTGCTACCACTATATACATTTTTTGCTGTATTATGTAATTATTTGTTCTTTTTTTTTATAATAAAGATTAAGTTCATACTATGTGTGTGTAATATTATTTGGTTATCTGTTTAGTGACACACATATTCAACTATTGATATCAACGGTTTGGTTGTTATTTAATAGTTTTTTCCTGTATTTTTACAGAAGGTTGGTCCTTGACAAGGCAAATGGATTTCTGTTCATGGGATATCTCCTGGTCTTCCCAGGTTGATGCAGTATTTGCAGGGAGTACTGCGGCGGTAGGAGACCCAGGCCGGAGTAGCACTATGAAGCTTAGGGCACAGTTAAAACACATGCTGCACAGGAGGATGAAGCTATGTTGGAACAAAGCCACACTGGATAAATATATCACAAAAGGGCTAATACCGAGGGGTCTACGGGTCCAGAGCTTCCCCTCATAAGGGAGAGATGACGAGGATTTCTGCACAAAATGGGAGGCGATTTGTGGCTCGTGCTCAGTTTCTCTTATGCATTTGATTGTTGAATTAAATACGAAAACTTTAATACAGTTGGAGCTAGAAATTGGCACCACAGAGGAACAACTATCTCAAACATTATCCACTGGGGAACTAGAGGAAGTTAAGAAGGAGACAGGTGATGCTTTCATAATATGGGAGAGACAAATTAAGGCAGTCAGCGGGACCTCCAAGATATGGAGAACAATAAAGTGTATCGCTGGAGAAATATGACACAGCACACAAGGATGCGCTCTACATCTATCTCATCAAGTAAAGATGGTAACCCTCCAGGACCAAGTGGACATAGATACCCAAAGAGGTTTACCAAACCACCAACCAGCAGGAAAATGACGCCCGGGTGGCAACCAACAGTTGCAGGTAATTAACCTCTCGAATCATGTCCTCACCCAGGATCAAATTACGATCTTGGGGAGAGGCCTTTCTTTCTCACCAACATGCAACTTTGATCTTTTCTCTACAGTAAAGAACCTTCACCTCTTTGCAAGGAAGCTTGTTTTTAAGAAACTTTTTTAGTGGTAAAGCAGACCCGAATTTTCCCACCCGATCCGAACAGGAGGCCCTCGCTACACTCACTGCACTCTTGGAGGAGCAGGAGGTGACACACGCAACTGGTGAGTTTCCAAAGAGTCTCATTCCCAAATCTAAAATATTTCCTCCCTTATCCCTATACCCCAACGTGGATCTTTTTGTCCAGCTTGTTGAGGATGATTTGCGGAAGATCTCCGGTGGGGGCGGTAGGGAAAATTGTACAAGGGGTGAGAGATTAGCACTTGGGGAGATTAGACAGTGGAAGGATGTGGTGGTAAAGCCAGCGGATAAAGGAGGGAACATTGTGTTATGGCCAGTGAGGCTTTATGACAAGGAGGCACATAGACAGCTGAACAATGGCGATTGCTATAAAAAACTGACCTTTAACCCTCTCGCTAAATTCAGAGGTGAACTGGAGCATCCACTGTGGATAGGGGTGGAGTCAGGCGTCCTAACTGAGAAACAATGTTCCCACCTTTTACCTGCCCATCCGGTCACTCCAACACTCTACTTTCTCGCCAAAGTGCATAAGGACCTGTTGAATCTAGTCGGGAGACTGATCGTCTCAGGAACCAATGGAATTAACGATCCTATCTGTAGATATGTGGAATATTTTCTGCACCCATTGGTAGAAGAGCTTCCCTCATATTTGAAGGACACAATGGATGTTTTAAAAAAAGTTGAGAATATCCATCTGGAGCCCGATATGATGATCGCTCTACACCTCCATTAGACATTAGGATGGACTTGAGGCGGTGCAATTTTTTCTACAGACAACTATTTGGGGTAAGGCAAAATGTACCTTTGTGTTATCTTTGCTGGAGTATGTTCTTACTCATAATTTCTTCACGTTTGGGGGGTCCTACTACCTACAGCTCCAGGGGACAGCAATGGGGGCGTCATGTGCTCCCTCATATGCAAATTTGCTCCTGGGGCTGTGGGAGAGAGAGATCCTCCAAACTGACCCCTGGCGATGATGAGTAAGGTTCAGTACTGGGGACGTTACATTAAATACCTTTACACTGGAGCAGGAACTGCAAAGATTTTATCGAACATTAAGACTCAAAACTCACTTCGAAGAAACTTCATTGCCACAACCGGACATAACTACCCCACCAGGACCACTATCCATTGATAACTTGGGGTTAAGGAACAAGAGTTCCTACATGCCACCTAAAAATAAACACCCAGTGGAGACATACATCTCTTTATCTCAGAAGTCAGTACATAAAATACTAATGGAAAATACACAGGGCCAGTTTAAACGTACAAATAATATGTCCCCTAGCGAGAGGACAAAAACAGTATCATAAAACCCGCGGACAAAGGGGGAACCCTGGTTGTTATGGATAAGGGAGACTACATGACAGAAATTATGAGACAACTTTCAGACACCGATACATATGAAATACTGCCGAGAGATCCCACTACGCAGATACAGGGATTAATTGCCAACACAATAGACTCATATTCTAAGTCAGGGACTATAGATCCCAAAACGGACAGTTTTCTTGTTAAACATAATCCTATCACTCCGGTGTTCTGCACGCTACCAAAGATCCATAAAAGCCTCATTAACCCCCCGGGGCGCCCAATAGTTGCATCAACTGACTCTATACTTTCCCCTCTAGCTATCTATATGGAGAAAATCCTCACACCTCTAATCAAGACATCCAGATCCTTTATACAGGACACATCTGACTTCATTAAAAAACTAAAAGAAATAACATTAACACCAGACAGTACCCTACTCACTCTAGACGTCAATAGCTTATACACATCTATAGCACACAACAAGGGCATAGAGGCAACGGCAAGACTTCTACAAAATAACTCCAATTTAATGGCCATACAGCAGGAATTTTGCCTCACGCTTCTTGAGATAATACTCAAGAAAAACGTCTTCCTTTTTGGCGATACCTACTATGGCCAGAGAAGGGGCACCGCTATGGGGTCCAATGTGGCCCCGCCTTATGAAAATGCCTTCATGATAGCATTCGAGGAGGATTTTGTCTACACAAACCCTTTGTTCTGTCAAGACGCCGATGTATGGTACTGTTTTATTGACAATGGGCCAGATTTATCATTAGCTCAAGTCAGAATAATGGAGTGAAAAAGTCGCAAATTTTTGTGTAATCGCTTAAACTGCGCAAAAATTTGTGACTTTTTTCTGCTCTGCACTATGCTCGCCAGTTTTCTGAAAGTGGGCGTGTTTTCTTATGTAAATAAATCTCTAGACAGATTTACTATTGAGACTATTTAAAAAGTCGCAAAAAAGTCGCAATTTCACTCCAGTGAGGATCATGCTTATCTTATGAGACTTTTTAATAGAACATGCGACTTTTTCATAAAAACATGCGACTTTTTCGTAAAGATGTGCGACTTTTGTAAAGTTGCTTACTGACGGATAAACTGCTACCGTCAAACCACATTTATTACAGTCTTAAAGGGACGATCATAAATCTGACTTGGCTAAAACTGACTTTAGCCATATGTTAAAGTGGAGTGAGCTGTCAGAGTCGTGATAAATCTGGCCCAATGTCTTTTGCATCTGGAGAGGACCGACATCTACTATACACAGATTTGTAGAAGACCTTAATCAGGTATACAGTGAGCTAGGCTTCACCTCACATACTAGCAAAGATGAGATTCGTTTTCTAGACACACTCATAAAAATTGACCAAACAGGAGCACTATCAATAGACCTTTACAGTAAACCAACTGATCGCAACAGTCTTTTACATTACAGGAGTTGCCACCCCCGAGCCAGGAAGGACTCCCTGCCACGATCACAATTCACACGAGTTGATCGGATCGTCACTTACGACACAATCAAAACCAAGCGCCTTGACATGATGACCCAGAAATTCTCAAATAGGGGCTATCCCGAGACTACTCTAAAAAGGGCCTTAAATAGTCTCAAAGAGACCCGCTGGCCACATCCCACCAGTCAAAAGAGAATAGCATGTATAACCACGTACCACCCTTTAATGCCAAAGATACAACAGGCCTTTAAACAACATTGGCCCTTACTGGCTAAAGCCTATCCTGGGATACAAGAGTTTAAACAACCCCTATTAACTTGCTATAAAAGACCCCCCAATATTAGGGACAAATTGGTCAAGGCAGATATAGGGAGCCTCACTAAACCACTTATACAGACCCATCTACGGAGCAGACGAAACGGTACATATCCCTGCTTACACTGCGCACAGTGCTCAAGTGTGATAAAAGGAGAGTACGTAACGCATCCACGTACCGGACAGACTTTTCCAATCCAAGGATTCTATACCTGTGATTCGAGTTCTGTGGTTTACTTGATAAAATGCCCATGCGGCCTCGCATATGTTGGAGAGACTATCCAACATGTGCGAGACCGAATAAGCAAACATAAATCAACCATTAGACTTGGTCATAATTTTTTGCCAATACCACACCATTTCTCGGACAGGAAACACCAAATTTCACAACTTCGGTTCCAGATCCTGGAACAAGTGGATCGACCCAGGAGAGGTGGCAATCGGACACTCCTCCTGAAACAAAGGGAGGCTTTTTGGATCCACAAGTTAGGGACACTTTCACCTAATGGTCTGAATCGCGAATGTGATTTTTTTTTTATCAATACTTGATTGTACTGTGGTAAACATTAAGAATATGGTCTAAATATTATTCCTTTCTTCCACAGACTCGCTGAGAATAATTTTTGCCCGCAACGGGTGTGGGTGAGATATTTTTCCCCTCTCCCCCCCCTTTTCACCCCCCACTGCCTGTGCCTGGTTACAGTTTCCCTCCCTTTCCATCCTGCTTAGTTGCCCTTTATTTCCCTCCTTTTTATAGTGTACTAACCTCTATTATTATATATTATATACTCTCATTTTATTATTTATTTACAATCTGATCATACTGAGTTACTTTAGCCACTAATTCCCCCCCTCCCAAGATTAGATTCAAGGCAGTCCTCATAATACAGACTACAGGGAGTGCAGAATTATTAGGCAAATGAGTATTTTGACCACATCATCCTCTTTATGCATGTTGTCTTACTCCAAGCTGTATAGGCTCGAAAGCCTACTACCAGTTAAGCATATTAGGTGATGTGCATCTCTGTAATGAGAAGGGGTGTGGTCTAATGACATCAACACCCTATATCAGGTGTGCATAATTATTAGGCAACTTCCTTTCCTTTGGCAAAATGGGTCAAAAGAAGGACTTGACAGGCTCAGAAAAGTCAAAAATAGTGATATATCTTGCAGAGGGATGCAGCACTCTTAAAATTGCAAAGCTTCTGAAGCGTGATCATCGAACAATCAAGCGTTTCATTCAAAATAGTCAACAGGGTCGCAAGAAGCGTGTGGAAAAACCAAGGCGCAAAATAACTGCCCATGAACTGAGAAAAGTCAAGCGTGCAGCTGCCAAGATGCCACTTGCCACCAGTTTGGCCATATTTCAGAGCTGCAACATCACTGGAGTGCCCAAAAGCACAAGGTGTGCAATACTCAGAGACATGGCCAAGGTAAGAAAGGCTGAAAGACGACCACCACTGAACAAGACACACAAGCTGAAACGTCAAGACTGGGCCAAGAAATATCTCAAGACTGATTTTTCTAAGGTTTTATGGACTGATGAAATGAGAGTGAGTCTTGATGGGCCAGATGGATGGGCCCGTGGCTGGATTGGTAAAGGGCAGAGAGCTCCAGTCCGACTCAGACGCCAGCAAGGTGGAGGTGGAGTACTGGTTTGGGCTGGTATCATCAAAGATGAGCTTGTGGGGCCTTTTCGGGTTGAGGATGGAGTGAAGCTCAACTCCCAGTCCTACTGCCAGTTTCTAGAAGACACCTTCTTCAAGCAGTGGTACAGGAAGAAGTCTGCATCCTTCAAGAAAAACATGATTTTCATGCAGGACAATGCTCCATCACACGCGTCCAAGTACTCCACAGCGTGGCTGGCAAGAAAGGGTATAAAAGAAGAAAATCTAATGACATGGCCTCCTTGTTCACCTGATCTGAACCCCATTGAGAACCTGTGGTCCATCATCAAATGTGAGATTTACAAGGAGGGAAAACAGTACACCTCTCTGAACAGTGTCTGGGAGGCTGTGGTTGCTGCTGCACGCAATGTTGATGGTGAACAGATCAGAACACTGACAGAATCCATGGATGGCAGGCTTTTGAGTGTCCTTGCAAAGAAAGGTGGCTATATTGGTCACTGATTTGTTTTTGTTTTTGAATGTCAGAAATGTATATTTGTGAATGTTGAGATGTTATATTGGTTTCACTGGTAAAAATAAATAATTGAAATGGGTATATATTTGTTTTTTGTTAAGTTGCCTAATAATTATGCACAGTAATAGTCACCTGCACACACAGATATCCCCCTAAAATAGCTAAAACTAAAAACAAACTAAAAACTACTTCCAAAAATATTCAGCTTTGATATTAATGAGTTTTTTGGGTTCATTGAGAACATGGTTGTTGCTCAATAATAAAATTAATCCTCAAAAATACAACTTGCCTAATAATTCTGCACTCCCTGTATGGTACGCAGCGCTCATGTGCAATTGCCATGAACAGAAACCTCCTTTCCCCAAGACTAGAACCAGCGCCGTACCCATAGCACAGAATGGTGGAACGCAGCGCTCACGTGACATCACTATTGGAACGCACACGTTCGTCCCAGGCGTCACATGACTTCCAATCACATGACCGGAACTACCATCAGCCCATGCAATCTTAAACAGCGGCAGTGCGATCCAGACGCCATGCATCCAGCGCTCCACATGCCTACATACCCGCCTGAACAGGTACTGACGACATTAACCAGCTCTAATAAGACTTTTATTCCCTACAGGTCATTTATATTGAGCACTCGACCACTATAGAAGATCACAAAGTGGGCTACTAGGGGTGAAAACTGCTATGTGTACTATATAGTTCATTCTATGCTATTGATTTATATAATGTTCATTTGGGAGAAATCCATATACATTATGTTATGTTTTGAGAACCCGCGCACACAGCTGCAGCAAATAAACGTGACCAGCGTCCAGAACATATACTTGGGCATATATGTGGCTAAACTAATTTCAGATGCTCCAAACCACATTGCTCACCCGGTGGCATTTAACATAATTTCAGCATGTATTTATTATGAAATTGGGGTACTATGTAGATAAACGATGCATTACCTATGATCCAGCATTGCATATATTATAGACGTCTATTATATGGCCGATATTAAGTGCCTAGCACTAACAGAATTCCCCATTATGGACTTTGTGGACTTCTGATTCCATACAGATTTGTTATGTAGCACCGATCCTTTAGGACTTACACATTGTAATATATATTTTTTTATATGTATCTAGCTTGATTGTTTCAGTGGTTATAATCCAGCTCATGTCGATTATTGTGTTATAGATAAAAATATGACCGCAGATGAAGGTCCTGTGTGACCGAAACGTCCGGTTTAAAAATGCTGTTCATACTAAAATATATATTGGGCAAACGGATGAAACTACTACACGATTTGAATGAATAAATCAATTTTGAAATTGCAATACTGAAAACTGTGTGCCTCAATTTTACTACGTTACATTAATGACGTCCTCATCATCTGGCAGGGGACTGAGGATGAGTTTGGACTTCTCATACGTGAATTGAACAAAAACAACAAGAACATCAAACTTACCTTCAAGGTGGGTCGAACGAACATGGAGTTCCTGGAAGTGGTCTTCCGGGTGAATTTGTAGGGACTGATGGGAACTGACCTGTGCAGGAAAGAGACCTCAGTAAATTCCCTTCTAAGTGCACATTTGGCGCACCCAGGTAACCTTATCAAGAGTATACTGGTTGGCCAGTTTTTGCGTGCTAGGAGGATCTGCTCTACAAATTAGTCCTTTGAATTGCAGGCGGAAGATCTGCGACATAGGTTCCAACAGCGAGGCTATGGGACGCGTTGCATAGATCGGGCATATCAGAGAGCGCGATCCTCAAAAAGATAAGATCTCCTCTATAAAAGAGAGAAGAATCCTAAGACTGAAGAAATCCGACTGATCACTGGTCTCCACAAAAAATTGAAAAAGGTACAGATCGCCCTTAACAAATATTGGGGGATCCTGCGTTTGAATCCCCAAATGCAAACATTGGTGCCACAATATCCATGCATTACATACCGGAGAGCGAAGAACATTCGGGACCATTTGGTTCAGAGCCATTATGTCCAGAAGGGTCCAGGTCTCTTTGGCACCAAGCGTATACCTTGGGGCAATAGATAATGTGGCAAATGTGTGGCCTGTACCAATATGGACAGAGCCACAAACTTTTGGGACTCCGCCCACACTAGGTCGTATAAAATCACACATCCGATTACATGTACTACGATTGGAGTCATTTACTGGGCAATTTGCCCATGTGAATTGATCTATATTGGGCTAACCTCTAGAGAGTTTAGGAGAAAACTTAGCGAGCACATCCTCTCAATTAAAGCTGCGAGGGATGAGAAAGACATAACACAGCTCGAGACATTTCAAAGAGAGACACAATTGTGATGGATCCCTCCTACGCTTCAGGGGAATCGATCGGGTCATCATTTCCCCGAGGGGAGGGGATTGGAAAAAGATATTGGGACAAAAGGAAGCAAGGTGGATTTACATCTCGAACACTATTGCCCCTCTTGGACTCCACGAGGGGAACAGTTTTGTCCCCTTCCTTTAAAATGGATTAGATACTCTCCACTTGTGCGCATGTTGCTAGCCCAGGCTTCTGTGCTGCTTCCTCTGGTCTGGTGTCTTTAGAGCCGGCATATGTAGTTTATTTTTAACAGTTTTTCACGTTTTTAAGTGTAACTTTATCAAATTTTAACTGCTGTTATATTTGTTTATTGTTTTTTCCCTCACTAACAGTCATGTGTTATACTCCTTGTCCTTAGAACATTGGATTATTGGATTTTTTGCTAATGGATGTTGTGCGTCCTGCGAATCACGAAGGGAGCTCTCCAGAAGGGACTCTTTGCACCCTGTGTGATGGTCAGCCAGTCCATAGGACGAGAAATGATCTTTTTTACATGGGGGGCATGGTCATACAGGGTCGGGGGAGGCCAATATCTATGGCAGAGGCTATAATTTAGACCCCGTGGGTCATGTATGATTTGTTTAGGGCCTGTGATAGCTCGATTCATATACAATTGATGTCTCACTTGCACTGCATGTCACTGTTTGGCACTGAGCACTTTACACCTCACTGTTCACTTTTCCACTTTATGTATTGTGTCATCTTCACTTTAGATTTTTAGTCTTGGGTAGTAATTTTTAATCACTATCAAGATGCAGTATCTATCTGCTCTTCTTGGTATGGATTTTTGCATTAGGCATTATTATGAATTGTCTTAATTATAGAATTATTTTATTAATTTTAAATTATTAATTGTATACTTGCCCTTTATTGAGTCTGCTCTCATATAGGATCGTCAAAAATGATTTGATTAATTAATTACTCACTACATGCACTTTACCATCATGAATTGTTTTCAGATATACATAAAAATCATGTTTTTTTTCCATTGTGATTATGTATTAACGGATCACATTACAGGTCTGTCATAGGAGTAGGAGATATGATGTCTTTGTAACCTGGCCACACATCATTTTGCTCCAATTTGCGTGTATCTGGGAAAAAGATAAGTTTTGCCCATAACCAAGATGGCGCGGGTGGTCTCCCTTGCCGATCACTTGACAGCTCCAGCCGGGAGAGCGAGCCGGAGATCTTCTTGTGTGTTGACGCGCCCCCCTGTTCCCTCCTCCAATGGAGCGTGTGTGATCTCTCCTCCCATTGCGCAAGCGTTGGGGCATGCGCCATTGTCACATGATTCCGAGGGTTCTCACGAGAGTGGGGGCGTATCATCGCTGTCAGCTGGGCGGACATAGTTCAATTGTGGCGCAGCTGCGTCATGTGTAAACACTTCGGGAGGCACCGGTGGCCATCTTGGTATGTTTTGCATGCATAGGAGCAAATACTTATTACACAGGTGGGGGTTATTGAGGGCCCCATTGATCCAATTTCACTTTAGTGGGTGGGGTATATATATATGGCTTTTGGGTGAGGTGGAGGGACACGCCCCCTGAAGAAGCGAGGCTAAACGCGCGTCGGGTTGGTGCCATCATCCTCTCTCCACTCCGGGTCAGTAATTGCTTGTCTTATGCCCATCGTTATCCTTTATCCAGTCTTTGCATCCATGTTAGCACACTATTGGTGCATTTGGAGATGCCTTTGGAGACTCCATGTCTAACTTATAAGCAATGGCATTCTAATGGGTATAGTTAGTTACTATGGCATTAGCTCAAGGATGTGATATGCCCACTATTTATACTTTTATACGTGATTTTAACACAACATTTGTATTAAGTTGTTGGTGTGCAATCTCTCTATTGATTGTGCAAAACGAACCATAGGAGTTATTGGTGTTGGAGGGATGGCGGTTTTATGCTTGTCGCAGTATTTTCCTGCACTGCTACCACTATATACATTTTTTGCTGTATTATGCAATTATTTGTTCTTTTTTTTTAATAATAAAGATTAAGTTCATACTATGTGTGTGTAATATTATTTGGTTATCTGTTTAGTAACACTGACACACATATTCAACTATTGATATCAACGGTTTGGTTGTTATTTAATAGTTTTTTCCTGTATTTTTACAGAAGGTTGGTCCTTGACAAGGCAAATGGATTTCCGTTCACGGGATATCTCCTGGTCTTCCCAGGTTGATGCAGTATTTGCAGAGGGTACTGCGGCGGTAGGAGACCCAGGCCGGAGGAGCACTATGGAGCTTAGGAGGAAGAAGCTATGGAACAAAGCCACACTGGATAAATATATCACAAAAGGGCTAATACCGAGGGGTCTACGGGTCCAGACCTTCCCCTAATATGGTACAGATGACGAGGATTTCTGCACAAAATGGGAGGCGATTTTTGACTCGTGCTCAGTTTCTCTTATGCATTTGATTGTTGAATTAAATACGAAAACTTTAATACAGTTGGAGCTAGAAATTGGCACCACGGAGGATCAACTATCTAAAAAATTATCCACTGGGGAACTAGAGGAAGTTAAGAAGGAGACAGATGATGCTTTCATAGTATGGGAGAGACAAATTAAGGCATTCAGCGGGACCTCCAAGATATGGAGAACAATAAAGTGTATCGCTGGAGAAAAATGACACAGCACACAAGGATGCGCTCTACATCTATCTCCTCAAACACATCTGTGAGTAAAGATGGTAACCCTCCAGGACCAAGTGGACATAGATACCCAAAGAGGTTTACCAAACGGAAGATGGGAATTATCCACCAACCAGCAGGAAAACTACGCCCGGATGGCAACCAACAGTTGCAGGTAATTAACCTCTCGAATCCTGTCCTCACCCAGGATCAAATTACGATCTTGGGGAGAGGCCTTTTTTTCTCACCAACATGCAACTTTGATCTTTTCTCTACAGTAAAGAACTTTCACCTCTTTGCAAGGAAGCTTGTTTTTAAGAAACTTTTTTAATGGTAGAGCAGACCCGAATTTTCCCACCCGATTCGAACAGGAGGCCCTCACTACACTCACTGCACTCTTGGAGGAGCAGGAGGTGACACACGCAACTGGTGAGTTTCCAGAGTCTCATTCCCAAATCTAAAAAATGTCCTCCCTTATCCCTATACCCCAATGTGGATCTTTTTGTCCAGCTTGTTGAGGATGATTTGCGGAAGATCTCCGGTGGGGGTGGTAGGGAAAATTGTACAAGGGGTGAGAGATTAGCACTTGGGGAGATTAAACAGTGGAAGGATGTGGTGGTAAAGCCAGCGGATAAAGGAGGGAACATTGTGTTATGGCCAGTGAGGCTTTATGACAAGGAGGCACATAGACAGCTGAACAATGGCGATTGCTATAAAAAACTGACCTTTAACCCTCTCGCTAAATTCAGAGGTGAACTGGAGCATCTACTGTGGATAGGGGTGGAGTCAGGCGTCCTAACTGAGAAACAATGTTCCCACCTTTTACCTGCCCATCCGGTCACTCCAACACTCTACTTTCTTCCCAAAGTGCAAAAGGACCTGTTGAATCCAGTCGGGAGACTGATCGTCTCAGGAACCAATGGAATTAACGATCCTATCTGTAGATATGTGGAATATTTTCTGCACCCATTGGTAGAAGAGCCTCCCTTATATTTGAAGGACACAATGGATGTTTTAAAAAAAAGTTGAGAATATCCATCTGGAGCCCGATATGATGATTGCTACATGTGATGTAAAGTCGCTCTACACCTCCATTAGACATCAGGATGGACTTGAGGCGGTGCAATTTTTTCTACAGACAACTATTTGGGGTAAGGCAAAATGTACCTTTGTGTTATCTTTGCTGGAGTATGTTCTTACTCATAATTTCTTCACGTTTGGGGGGTCCTACTACCTACAGCTCCAGGGGACAGCAATGGGGGCGTCATGTGCGCCCTCATATGCAAATTTGTTCCTGGGGCTGTGGGAGAGAGAGATCCTCCAAACTGACCCCTGCCGATGATGAGTAAGGTTCAGTACTGGGGACGTTACATTAAATACCTTTACACTGGAGCAGGAACTGCAAAGATTTTATCCACCATTAAGACTCAAAACTCACTTCGAAGAAACTCCATTGCCACAACTGGACATAACTACCTCACCAGGACCACTATCCATTGATAACTTGGGCTTAAGGAACAAGAGTTCCTACATGCCACCTAAAAATAAACACCCAGTGGAGACATACATCTCTTTATCTCTGAAGTCAGTACATAAAATACTAATGGAAAATACACAGGGCCAGTTTAAACGTACAAATAATGTGTCCCCTAGCGAGAGGACAAAAACATTATCATAAAACCCGCGGACAAAGGGGGAGCCCTGGTTGTTATGGATAAGGGAGACTACATGACAGAAATTATGAGACAACTTTCAGACACCGATACATATGAAATACTGCCGAGAGATCCCACTATGCAGATACAGGGATTAATTTCCAACACAATAGACTCATACTCTTAATCAGGGACTATAGATCCCAAAACGGCCAGTTTTCTTGTTAAACATAATCCTATCACGCCGGTGTTCTGCACGCTACCAAAGATCCATAAAAGCCTCATTAACCCCCCGGGGCGCCCAATAGTTGCATCACCTGACTCTATACTTTCCCCTCTAGCTATCTATATCAAAAAAATCCTCACACCCCTAATAAAGACATCCAGATCCTTTATACTGGACACATCTGACTTCATTAAAAAACTAAAAGAAATAACATTAACACCAGACAGTACCCTACTCACTCTAGACGTCAATAGCCTATACACATCTATAGCACCCAACAAGGGCATAAAAGCAAAGGCAAGACTTCTACTAAAAAACTCCAATTTAATGGCCATACAGCAGGAATTTTGCCTGACGCTTCTTGAGATAATACTCAAGAAAAACTTCCTTTTTGGCGATACCTACTATGGCCAGAGAAGGGGCACCGCTATGGGGTCCAATGTGGCCCCGCCTTATGAAAATGCCTTCATGATAGCATTCGAGGAGGATTTTGTCTAGACAAACCCTTTGTTCTGTCAAGACGCCGATGTATGGTACCGTTTTATTGACGATGTCTTTTGCATCTGGAGAGGACCGACATCTACTATACACAGATTTGTAGAAGACCTTAATCAGGTATACAGTGAGCTAGGCTTCACCTCACATACTAGCAAAGATGAGATTCGTTTTCTAGACACACTCATAAAAATTGACCAAACAGGAGCACTATCAATAGACCTTTACAGTAAACCAACTGATCGCAACAGTCTTTTACATTACAGGAGTTGCCACCCCCGAGCCACGAAGGACTCCCTGCCACGATCACAATTCATACGAGTTAATCGGATCGTCACTGACGACACAATCAAAATCAAGCGCCTTGACATGATGACCCAGAAATTCTCAAATAGGGGCTCTCCCGAGACTACTCTAAAAAGGGCCTTAAATAGTCTCAAAGAGACCCGCAGGCCACATCCCACCAGTCAAAAGAGAATAGCATGTATAACCACGTACCACCCTTTAATGCCAAAGATACAACAGGCCTTTAAACAACATTGGCCCTTACTGGCTAAAGCCTATCCTGGGATACAAGAGTTTAAACAACTCCTATTAACTTGCTATAAAGGACCCCCCAATATTAGGGACAAATTGGTCAAGGCAGATATAGGGAGCCTCACTAAACCACTAACACAGACCCATTTACGGAGCAGACAACACGGTACATATCCCTGCTTACACTGCGCACAGTGCTCAAGTGTGATAAAAGGAGAGTACGTAACGCATCCACGTACCGGACAGACTTTTCTAATCCAAGGATTCTATACCTGTGATTCGAGTTATGTGGTTTACTTGATAAAATGCTCGTGTGGCCTCGCATATGTTGGAGAGACTATTCAACATGTGCGAGACCGAATAAGCAAACATAAATCAACCATTAGACTTGGTCATAATTTTTTGCCAATACCACACCAAATTTCACAACTTCGGTTCCAGATCCTGGAACAAGTGGATCGACCCAGGAGAGGTGGCAATCGGACACTCCTCTTGAAACAAAGGGAGGCTTTTTGGATCCACAAGTTAGGGACACTTTCACCTAATGGTCTGAATCGCGAATGTGATTTTTTTTAATCAATACTTGATTGTACTGTGGTAAACGTTAAGAATATGGTCTAAATATTATTCCTTTCTTCCACAGACTCGCTGAGAATAATTTTTGTCCGCAACGGGCGTGGGTGAGATATTTTTCCCCTCTCCCCCCCTTTTCACCCCCCACTGCCTGTGCCTGGTTACAGTTTACCTCCCTTTCCATCCTGCTTAGTTGCCCTTTATTCCCCTTTTTATAGTGTACTAACCTCTATTATTATATATTACATACTCGCATTTTATTATTTATTTACAATCTGATCATACTGAGTTACTTTAGCCACTAATTCCCCACTCTCCCAAGATTAGATTTAAGGCAGTCCTCATAATACAGAATATGGTAAGCAGCGCTCATGTGCAATTGCCATGAACAGAAACCTCCTTTCCCCAAGACTAGAACCAGCGCCGTACCCATAGCACAGAATGGTGGAACTCAGCGCTCACGAGACGTCACTATTGGAACGCACACGTTCGTCCCAGGCGTCACATGACTTCCAATCACATGACCGGAACTACCATCAGCCCATACAATCTTAAACAGCGGCAGTGTGATCCAGACGCCATGCATCCAGCGCTCCACATGCCTACATACCCACCTGAACAGGTACTGACGACATTAACCAGCTCTAATAAGACTTTTATTCCCTACAGGTCATTTATATTGAGCACTCGACCACTATAGAAGATCACAAAGCGGGCCACTAGGGGTGAAAACTGCTATGTGTACTATATAGTTCATTCTATGCTATTGATTTATATAATGTTCATTTGGGAGAAATCCATATACATTATGTTATGTTTTGAGAACCCGCGCACACAGCTGCAGCAAATAAACGTGACCAGCGTCCAGAACATATACTTGGGCATATATGTGGCTAAACTAATTTCAGATGCTCCAAACCACATTGCTCACCCGGTGGCATTTAACATAATTTCAGCATGTATTTATTATGAAATTGGGGGGTACTATGTAGATAAACGATGCATTACCCATGATCCAGCATTGCATATATATATGGCTGACATGTAATAAGTGCCTAGCACTAACAGAATTCCCAATTATGGACTTTGTGGACTTCTGATTCCATACAGATTTGTTATGTAGCACCGATCCTTTAGGAGTTACACATTGTAATATATATTTTTTATATGTATCTAGCTTGATTGTTTCAGTGGTTATAATCCAGCTCATGTCGATTATTGTGTTATAGATAAAAATATGACCGCAGATGAAGGTCCTGTGTGACCGAAACATCCGGTTTAAAAATATTGTTTATACTAAAATATATATTGGGCAAACGGTTGAAACTACTACACGATTCGAATGAATAAATCCATTTTGAAATTGCAATACTGAAAACTGTGTGCCTCAATTTTACTACGTTACATTAATGACGTCCTCATCATCTGGCAGGGGACTGAGGATGAGTTTGGAATTCTCATAGGTGAATTGAACAAAAACAACAAGAACATCAAACTTACCTTCAAGGTGGGTCGAACGAACATGGAGTTCCTGGAAGTGGTCTTTCGGGTGGATTTGCAGGGACTGATGGGAACTGACTAGAGTTGAGCGAACACCTGGATGTTCGGGTTCGAGAAGTTCGGCCGAACTTCCCGAAAATGTTCGGGTTCGGGATCCGAACCCGATCCGAACTTCGTCCCGAACCCGAACCCCATTGAAGTCAATGGGGACCCGAACTTTTCGGCACTAAAAAGGCTGTAAAACAGCCCAGGAAAGGGCTAGAGGGCTGCAAAAGGCAGCAACATGTAGGTAAATCCCCTGCAAACAAATGTAGAAAGGGAAATGAATTAAAATAAAAATTAAATAAATAAAAATTAACCAAAATCAATTGGAGAGAGGTCCCATAGCAGAGAATCTGGCTTCCCGTCACCCACCACTGGAACAGTCCATTCTCAGATATTTAGGCCCCGGCACCCAGGCAGAGGAGAGAGGTCCCGTAACAGACAATCTGGCTTCATGTCAGCAGAGAATCAGTCTTCATATCATAGCAGAGAATCAGGCTTCACGTCACCCACCACTGCAACAGTCCATTTTCATAAATTTAGGCCCAGCACCCAGGCAGAGGAGAGAGGTCCCGTAACAGAGGATCTGGCTTCATGTCAGCAGAGAATCAGTCTGCATGTCATAGCAGAGAATCAGGCTTCACGTCAGCCACCACTGCAACAGTCCATTGTCATAAATTTAGGCCCAGCACCCAGGCAGAGGAGAGAGGTCCCGTAACAGACAATCTGGCTTCATGTCAGCAGAGAATTAGTCTGCATGTCATAGCAGAGAATCAGTCTTCATGTCATAGCAGAGAATCAGGCTTCACGTCAGCCACCAATGCAACAGTCCATTGTCAGATATTTAGGCCCAGCACCCAGGCAGAGGAGAGAGGTCCTGTAACAGAGGATCTGGCTTCATGTCAGCAGAGAATCAGTCTGCATGTCATAGCAGAGAATCAGGCTTCACATCACCCACCACTGTAAGAGTCCATTTTCATAAATTTAGGCCCAGCACCCAGGCAGAGGAGAGAGGTCCCGTAACAGACAATCTGGCTTCATGTCAGCAGAGAATCGGTCTTCATATCATAGCAGAGAATCAGGCTTCACGTCACCCACCACTGTAAGAGTCCATTTTCATAAATTTAGGCCCAGCACCCAGGCAGAGGAGAGAGGTCCCGTAACAGACAATCTGGCTTCATGTCAGCAGAGAATCAGTCTTCATGTCATAGCAGAGAATGAGGCTTCACGTCAGCCACCACTGCAACAGTCCATTGTCAGATATTTAGGCCCAGCACCCAGGCAGAGGAGAGAGGTCCCGTAACAGAGGATCTGTCTTCATGTCAGCAGAGAATCAGTCTGCATGTCATAGCAGAAAATCAGGCTTCACGTCAGCCACCACTGCAACAGTCCATTGTCATAAATTTAGGCCCAGCACCCAGGCAGAGGAGAGAGGTCCCGTAACAGAGGATCTGTCTTCATGTCAGCAGAGAATCAGTCTGCATGTCATAGCAGAAAATCAGGCTTCACGTCAGCCACCAATGCAACAGTCCATTGTCAGATATTTAGGCCCAGCACCCAGGCAGAGGAGAGAGGTCCCGTAACAGACAATCTGGCTTCATGTCAGCAGAGAATCAGGCTTCACGTCACCCACCACTGTAAGAGTCCATTTTCATAAATTTAGGCCCAGCACCCAGGCAGAGGAGAGAGGTCCCGTAACAGACAATCTGGCTTCATGTCAGCAGAGAATTAGTCTGCTAATCATAGCAGAGAATCAGGCTTCACGTCACCCAACATTGGAACAGTCCATTGGCATATATTTAGGCCCCGGCACCCAGACAGAGGAGAGGTTCATTCAACTTTGGGTAGCCTCGCAATATAATGGTAAAATGAAAATAAAAATAGGATTGAATGAGGAAGTGCCCTGGAGTCCAATAATATATGGTTAAGGGGAGGTAGTTAATGTCTAATCTGGACAAGGGACGGACAGGTCCTGTGGGATCCATGCCTGGTTCATTTTTATGAACGTCAGCTTGTCCACATTGGCTGTAGACAGGCGGCTGCGTTTGTCTGTAATGACGCCCCCTGCCGTGCTGAATACACGTTCAGACAAAACGCTGGCCGCCGGGCAGGCCAGCACCTCCAAGGCATAAAAGGCTAGCTCTGGCCACGTGGACAATTTAGAGACCCAGAAGTTGAATGGGGCCGAACCATCAGTCGGTACGTGGAGGGGGATAGATTTCAAATAGCTCTGATATAGCAGAAACCACTAAATTATGAAATTGCTAAATTGGGAATTGTATTTCAACCCAGAACAAAAAATGTGCTTTGACGGACACTAAATAACTTGCCCATCCACAACAGGACAGCGGTAACGACAGATTTAGCGGGATATAAATTTGAGGCCTAGTATTTAGGCGCTGGGTGACCGGTATGGATTTAGTGACAGAATTAGACTTGGAAATGCACAGTAGCGTGTGTGTGAAGTTATTCTGAATGACCCTATGTGCACCTTGAATATTATATACCCTTTTAGGGATAGATTTCAAATAGCTCTGATATAGCAGAAACCACAAAATTATGAAATTGCTAAATTGGGAATTGTATTTCAACCCAGAACAAAAAATGTGCTTTGACGGACACTAAATAACTTGCCCATCCACAACAGTACAGCGGTAACGACAGATTTAGCGGGATATAAATTTGAGGCCTAGTATTTAGGCGCTGGGTGACCGGTATGGATTTAGAGACAGAATTAGACTTGGAAATGCACAGTAGCGTGTGTGTGAAGTTATTCTGAATGACCCTATGTGCACCTTGAATATTATATACCCTTTTAGGGATAGATTTCAAATAGCTCTGATATAGCAGAAACCACAAAATTATGAAATTGCTAAATTGGGAATTGTATTTCAACCCTGAACAAAAAATGTGCTTTAACGGACACTAAATAACTTGCCCAGCCACAACAGTACAGCGGTAACGACAGATTTAGCGGGATATAAATTTGAGGCCTAGTATTTAGGCGCTGGGTGACCGGTATGGATTTACTAACAGAATTAGACTTGGAAATGCACAGTAGCGTGTGTGTGAAGTTATTCTGAATGACCCTATGTGCACCTTGAATATTATATACCCTTTTAGGGATAGATTTCAAATAGCTCTGATATAGCAGAAACCACTAAATTATGAAATTGCTAAATTGGGAATTGTATTTCAACCCTGAACAAAAAATGTGCTTTGACGGACACTAAATAACTTGCCCAGCCACAACAGTACAGCGGTAACGACAGATTTAGCGGGATATAAATTTGAGGCCTAGTATTTAGGCGCTGGGTGACCGGTATGGATTTAGTGACAGAATTAGACTGGGATATGGCCAAAAAATAACCACACTATTGCTGGTTAAATGCACTTGGTGTGACAGCTTGACCAACCACACTACTGAGGGTTAAATGCACTTGGTGACGGGCGCAGCTTGCCCCTGATGTAGTATATGGCCAAAAAATGAACAGACTATTGCTGGTTAAATGCACTTAGTGTGACAGCTTGACCAACCACACTACTGAGGGTTAAATGCACTTGGTGACAGCTTCACCCTGATGTAGGCTTTAGCCAAAAAACAACCACACCATTGAGGGTTAAATGCACTTGGTGACAGGCGCAGCTTGCCCCTGATGTAGTATATGGCCAAAAAATGAACAGACTATTGCTGGTTAAATGCACTTGGTGTGACAGCTTGACCAACCACACTACTGAGGGTTAAATGCACTTGGTGACGGGCGCAGCTTGCCCCTGATGTAGTATATGGCCAAAAAATTAACAGACTATTGCTGGTTAAATGCACTTGGTGTGACAGCTTGACCAACCACACTACTGAGGGTTAAATGCACTTGGTGACAGGCGCAGCTTGCCCCTGATGTAGTATATGGCCAAAAAATAAACAGACTATTGCTGGTTAAATGCACTTGGTGTGACAGCTTCACCCTGATGTAGGCTTTAGCCAAAAAACAACCACACCATTGAGGGTTAAATGCACTTGGTTGCAGCTTGTGCTGGCGCACCACAAGACACAAAATGGCCGCCGATCACCCCAGAAAAAAGTGACTGACAAACGGTCTGGGCAGCCTAAAAACAGTGAGCAATTGAATTTCAGCAGCTCAATGATGCACAGCTGCAGATCGATCGATTAATCAAGTCTTTTGGAGGAGTTAATCAGCCTAATCTCGCCCTACTGTCGCAGCCGCAACCTCTCCCTACGCTAATCAGAGCAGAGTGACGGGCGGCGCTATGTGACTCCAGCTTAAATAGAGGCTGGGTCACATGGTGCTCTGGCCAATCACAGCCATGCCAATAGTAGGCATGGCTGTGACGGCCTCTTGGGGCAAGTAGTATGACGCTTGTTGATTGGCTGCTTTGCAGCCTTTCAAAAAGCGCCAAGAAAGCGTCACAAAAGCGCCAAGAAAGCAACGAACACCGAACCCGAACTTTTACGAAAATGTCCGGGTTCGAGTCCGTGTCACGGACACCCCAAAATTCGGTACGAACCCGAACTATACAGTTCGAGTTCGCTCATCCCTAGAACTGACCTGTACAGAAAAGAGACCTCAGTAAATTCCCTTCTAAGTGCACATTCGGCGAACCCCCAGGTAACCTTATCAAGAGTATACTGGTTGGGCAGTTTTTGCGTGCTAGGAGGATCTGCTCTACAGATGAGTCCTTTGAATTGCAGGTGAAAGATCTGCGACATAGGTTCCAACAGCGAGGCTATGGGACTCGTTGCATAGATCGGGCATATCAGAGAGCGCGATCCTCAAAAAGATAAGATCTCCTCTATAAAAGAGAGAAGAATCCTGAGACTGAAGAAATCCGACTGATCACTGGTCTCCACAAAAAATTGAAAAAGGTACGGATCGCCCTTAACAAATATTGGGGGATCCTGCGTTTGAATCCCCAAATGCAAACATTGGTGCCACGATATCCATGCATTACATACCGGAGAGCGAAGAACATTCGGGACCATTTGGTTCAGAGCCATTATGTCCAGAAGGGTCCAGGTCTCTTTGGCACCAAGCGTATACCTTGGGGCAATAGAGAATGTGGCAAATGTGTGGCCTGTACCAATACGGACAGAGCCACAAACTTTTGGGGCTCCGCTCACACTAGGGAGTATAAAATCACACATCCGATTAAATGTACTACGATTGGAGTCATTTACTGGGCAATTTGCCCATGTGAATTGATCTATATTGGGCTAACCTCTAGAGAGTTTAGGAGAAGAGTTAGGGAGCACATCCTCTCAATTGAAGCTGCGAGAGATGAGAAAGACATAACACAGCTGAAGACTGTGGCGAGACATTTCAAAGAGAGACACAATTGTGATGGATCCCTCCTACGCTTCAGGGGAATCGATCGGGTCATCATTTCCCCGAGGGGAGGGGAGGGGATTGGAAAAAGATATTGGGACAAAAGGAAGCAAGGTGGATTTACATCTCGAACACTATTGCCCCTCTTGGACTCAATGAGGGGAACAGTTTTGTCCCCTTCCTTTAAAATGGATTAGATACTCTCCATTTGTGCGCATGTTGCTAGCCCAGGCTTCTGTGCTGCTTTCTCTTGTCTGGTGTCTTTAGAGCCGGCATATGTGGTTTATTTGCAACAGTTTTTCACGTTTTTAAGTGTAACTTTATAGAATTTTAACTGCTGTTATATTTGTTTATAGTCTTTTCCCTCACTAACAGTCATGTGTTATACTCCTTGTCCTTAGAACATTGGATTATTGGATTTTTTTTTCTAATGGATGTCGTGCGTCCCGCGAATCATGAAGGGAGCTCTCCATGATCAGCCAGTCCATAGGACGAGAAATTATCTTTTTTACATGGGGGGCATGGTCATACAGGGTCGGGGGAGGCCAATATCTATGACAGAGGATATAATTTAGACCCCGTGGGTCATGTATGAGTTGTATAGGGCCTGTGATAGCTCGATTCATATACAATTGATGTCTCACTTGCACTGCATGTCACTGTTTGGCACTGAGCACTTTACACCTCACTGTTCACTTTTCCACTTTATGTATTGTGTCATCTTCATTTTTGATTTTTAGTCTTGCGTAGTAATTTTTAATCACTATTAAGATGCAGTATCTATCTGCTCTTCTTGGTATGGATTTTTGCATTAGGCATTATTATGAATTGTCTTAATTATAGAATTATTTTATTAATTATACATTATTAATTGTATACTTGCCCTTTATTGAGTCTGCTCTCATATAGGATCGTCATAAATGATTTGATTAATTACTTACTCACTACATGCACTTTACCATCATGAATTGTTTTCAGATATACATAAAAATCATGTTTTTTTTTCATTGTGATTATGTATTAATGGATCGCATTACAGGTCTGTCATAAGAGTAGGAAATATGATGTCTTTGTAACCTGGCCACACATCATTTTGCTCCAATTTGCGTGTATCTGGGCAAAAAATAAGTTTTGCCCATAACCAAGATGGCGCGGGTGGTCTCCCTTGCCAATCACTTGACAGCTCCAGCCGGGAGAGCGAGTCGGAGATCTTCTTGTGTGTTGATGCGCCGCCCTGTTCCCTCCTCCAATGGAGCGTGTGTGATCTCTCCTCCCACTGTGCAAGCGTTGGGGCATGCGCCGCTGATCACGGCGCGCTGTCCAGGCGCGGTGATGGGAGCAGTCACATGACCATTGTCACATGATTCTGAGGGTTCTCGCGAGAGTGGGGGGCGTATCATCGCTGTTGGCTGGGCAGACATAGTTCAATTGTGGCGCAGCTGCGTCATGTGTAAACACTTCGGGAGGCACCGGTGGCCATCTTGGTATGTTTTGCACGTATAGGAGCGAATACTTTATACACAGGTGGGGGTTATTGAGGGCCCCAATGATCCAATTTCACTTTAGTAGGTGGGGTATATATATGGCTGTTGGGTGAGGTGAATGGACACGCCCCCTGAAGAAGCGAGGCAAAACGCGTGTCGGGTTGGTGCCATCATCCTCTCTCCACTCCGGGTCAGTAATTGCTTGTCTTATGCCCATCGTTATCCTTTATCCAGTCTTTGCATCCATGTTAGCACACTATTGGTGCATTTGGAGATGCCTTTGGAGACTCCATGTCTAACTTATATGCAATGGCATTCTAATGGGTATAGTTAGTTACTATTGCATTAGCTCATGGATGTTATATACCCACTATTTATACTTTTATACGTGATTTTTACACAACATTTGTATTAAGTTGTTGGTGTGCAATCTCTCTCGCTGGCAGGCTGCAGATCCAGTCTCTTACCTTTCGTTCCTGTGAACGCGCGCGCCTGTGTGCGCGCGTTCACAGGAAATCTCGCGACTCGCGAGATGACGCAAGGATGCGTCCAGGAGGAATGAATCGACCGCCTCCAGGACGCATCCGTGCGTTAGGCGGTCCTGGAGCGGTTAAATAATAAAGATTGAGTTCATACTATATGTGTGTAATATTATTTGGGTATCTGCTGCTCACTGCTGTCAAGCTGTGGGAGCAGTACTGTTACAGCTGCAGAGAACCCGGCTGCCAGTACCCGCTTCCCCCTGGCACTATGGAGCTGCCTTTCTTTGGAGAAACCTTGCAGATGGTGCTACAGAGACATAAATTCCTGCAATTAAAGCTCAGAAAGTACGGACACATCTACAGGACGCATCTGATTGGAACCTGGACCGTGCGCATCACGGGCGCTGAAAACGTTCGGCAGATCCTCCTGAGGGAGCATGAGCTGATGTTCATGCACTGGACGGAATCAGTCCGTACTATCCTGGGCGCCGACTGCCTCTTCATTCTGCATGACAGCCAGCATAAGCACCTGAAGGTCATCATACAAGCCTTCTCCAGGGAAGCCCTGGATAACTATGTACCCATCATGGAGGAGGAGATGTATATATGTAAAGAAAGGATTGGTGGCGGGCACTCAGCTATCTGTCACTGTATGTGTAATCAATAGCTGGTAACGGCTGGTATAGAAATATATACAGATTTATTATTATTTATCATTAAAGCGCCATTCATTCCATAGCGCTGTACATATGAAGTATAAACATAAAGTGCACATACAAATATGTGGATGTGTGACTAATCTCCCTGAAACATTAGGGTTAATCCTATCAGACACCCACTATATAGAGAGACAATATATCACACAAGCATTGTTTGCTGTAGTTGATCAACTTCAAAAATATAATATAAAAATAAGGGTAAAAACTAAAAATAAGGATAAAAATCATATCATTGTGGTGCACCTTTTGCAGTCATTTAGTCCAGTATATAGGAGGAATATATCAGGATAATAGTTCAGATGATATTATTAGTTTAGTGCTGATATATATTGGTCATGTATAAACTAGACTAATGTCCTTTTGACCATATCCTGGATGTCAAAATACCAAGCGATCAAAAAGTCATATGTACCCCAAAATAGTACCAATAAAATCATCATCTCATCCTGCAAAAATTAGCCCCTACATAAGACAATCGCCCCAAAAAAGAAAAGAAAATTTGTCTTTCAGAAAAAGGATTCAAAAAAAAAAATGCTTTCATTGTGTAAAACTGAAGGTTTTATCTGTCATCAAAGTTTCACCTTTTTAACCCTTCCCATAGCTTTCTAGCAGCCTTACAGTTAATAAAAACGTTACCTTTATGAGCAATCCTGGACTTATAAAACCGGCAAAAAACATCTAAGTAGCATATGCAAATGAGGGCTCGCAAGTGCCCAGGGGTGGCGTCACTCTCGTAGGTGCCCAGCTAGCTCAGCCTTATCGTCGGTTCCCCCCGCCCATCCTTTCCCTCTGACCGCCCATCTACTTACTTCTTGTTTCTCCGAGATCCCGCGCTTGCGCACTAAGTCCGTGGACCGGCGCATGCGCACTGCGATGCCCATTCCTTGTACGGCATCACAGTAATTAATGTTCATGCGCCGATGGACCGTCTCCTTTGTGGTGTTTTTGCGCCGTTAGCCGGCAAATGCGCATTAATTACTGTGATGCTATACACGGAATTGGTTTAACTGCCTGAATACACGCTTAAAGGAAACTTTATTAAATATATATATAAAAAATCGGGGCGAATCTACCACATAATGAATTTGTCAGGCTAAGCCTGGAAAGGTGGCTCACTCCACAATTGTATGGGTACAGCCACTCTTTCCACGCTTTCAAAACGTGCAGATCTGGATATATCAGGGTTATCTTGTCTATATATATCTTCTGATGAGTTCCCAGATGCACTGATGATACTCACTAGGTGCGCTGGATCTGCTTAAAATTTATCAAGAGCACCAGCTGTAACACTAGTAGCAACTTATAACAATAAGCCGCAACAGTGTATGTCAAATAGTGAGTATGGATGATAGTGAATGGGATAGATAAGTTGCGGGTGAGAGCTTTATATTTGAGCTCTACTTACAACCCTGCTATTCTTTATCTCTAGTATCCCATCACTAACTTACAAAAGACCGTCCCTGCCTACTCATGCGTCTGCTCGACGCGTTTCTATGTCACTGTACAACCAGTGACATGTCTTCAGGAGCAGAGTAACAGTAGCATTAGTGCAGTTTATTTAGTCTCATAAACTTGCACTATGTTCACTGATAGAAAGAACGCTGCACGCCTCTGTTTGCGCGCGTGCAGCTCAGAGAGATACAGCCTCCGGCACTTGTTTGCGGCCGTCTCGCGGCCAACTGGCCGCTGATCTCATATCAAAGTCGCCACTCCCACTGGGCGGAGCTTCATCGGCAGGCGGTGACGTCACCAAGAAGGGAGGTGAAGCGTCCTGTTGATCCGCTCTGTCTGATCTCCTGTGCTAGCCACTGTCATGGGTATGTTTACATGGGCAAGAATTGCCTGCCATCATAAGGGAAACACTGAAGATTGGTACCAGTTCCATAGGTGATAGTTGGACAATTATAAACCAGCACACAGGTGAACTATTATATATTCAAGTTTTCAGTCCCATATATCGTTCCTTCAAACTAGTGACATATAGGATAATATTGTAACCATCAAAGGATATAGGAAACACCACATCTGTATATGGGTTCAAAATCCCTATACTCCCATAGCTACTAGAGCTGCATGCGATAGTAGAGCATATTACTGAGATGATATTTAGGGTATCTGATATCTATATGGTATGGTGACTGGCCTGTCACTCTCATGTTGTTCCCATCACACATTGTTGTATGAGTGGGAATTCTTAGAAGGGGGGAAAAATTCCATCAAATGAAGCAGGTATATGATATATGGTCATTTAAACCAAATGGTTTCACTGTTCTCAGTGTGAAAGTCCATTGAGCCTCTTTCTTCAGTAGCAGATTGTCTATATCTCCTATATTCCGTCACATGCTGGGCAATGGGCGTATCATCCTCATTTGCGATGTTTAACAAATGCTCACCAATACGTCTCCTAAACTCCCTCTTTGTTTTGCCTACATATTGTTTTTGGCAAATGCACGTAGCCACATAGACCACCCCTACCGTTTTGCAATTTATAAAGGACCTGATTACGAAATCTCGTCCTGTGGTTGTGCATTTTACCACGTTGCCCTTTTTGATGGCTTTACAGACAATGCACTTGCCACATTTAAACGTGTCGGGTGGTCTATTTGGAAGCCAGGTAGATTGTATTGAGGGACTATATAGGCTGTGCACCAACTGATCTCTCAGGTTGCTCCCTCTTCTATAAGTGATCAGTGGGGATTCACTTATAAGATGTCCGACTATCGGGTCTGATTTGAGGATGCTCCAGTTCTCCCTGATGATGTTTCTCACCTCCTTGTTGGCCTGGTCATAAGTGCCTATAATTCTTATTTTATTGTCTATAGTTCTTTTTTTAGGAACCAGGAGGTCATCTCTATTGCTGGCTGAGGCGTGCTGTTATGCTTCAGCGAGACAGGGGCCAGGGTATCCTCCACACAAGGAATGGGCATCGCAGTGCGCATGCGCCGGCCGACGGACTGAGTGCACAGGTGCGGGATCTCGGCGAAACAAGAAGTAAGTAGATGGGCGGTCAGAGGGAAAGGATGGCCAGGTGGAAGCGACAATTAGGCTGAGCTAGCTGGGCACCTATGAGGGTGACGCCGCCCCTGCGCACTTGCGAGGCCTCATTTGCATATGCTACTAAGATGTTTTTTGCCGGTTTTATAATTCCAGGATTGCTCATAAAGGTAACATTTTTATTAACTGTAAGGCTACATGCACACGACCGTTTGTTTTTTGCGGTCCGCAAATTGCGGATCCGTTGTTTCCTAGTTGGTTTCCGTAGTGCTTCTGCATCTGTTCCATCTTGCCGCAAATTGTGTCCGTTGGGTGTCCTTATGTCTTCCGTTGTTTTGCGGACCGCAAAAAACACAGAAGCAGGAAATTGTGTCATTTTTGCAATCTCCTCCCAGGTATACAGGTATATATGCTGGTAATCTGAGTGTTTGGTGGCCATTTTCTCCAGTCTTTCCAGTATATTGGTTGTGGTTCGTTTGATAGGCTTTGCTACCCGCAAATTTTGTGCTTTCAACATGGAAGAAGACTCTGATGAGGGTCTACTGCCCTGGCTTATTGCTCGGCGATGGGGACATCAGTCCATTCCGTTGTACGAGGAGCCGAGGAGAAGATTTTGGGTCCATCCCATTGTTTCTCAACGGTGCACGAAAGGACACTTTCATACCCTGTACAATGATCTTCGTCTGCATCCTGAAAAGTTCTTTGCCTACTGTCGGATGTCAGTGTCGACGTTTGATATCCTGTTGTCGTCTCTCTGTGGTGTCCTCACCTTTCAGGACACGACCATGAGGCACTGCATTTCTCCAGAGGAAAGGCTAATCGTCACGCTGAGGTAAGCAATGTGTTATTTGTGAAACTTTAATGTATAGTGCTTCTGTCATGATTAACATGGGTGTTGTTAGACGTGCAAATGTATGATGAACTTTCCTTTTTTGTTATTTTATTGATAATCTTTTTTCAAATAACACTCATAACTGAAATGTACTTTTGTGTTTGCCATAATCATGCATTAATCGAGTAGTTCCCTAACTGCGTTCGTTGCTCTGACTTTCAGCATGGAAATGAAGTGAATGCTGTATGTGTAACTGAGCTTGTTGTAGTAGTGGCCCTTTTTTTTGGGTTGTGGGGTGGTCTGAAGTTATGTTTGTAGTTTAATGTTTGAATTATTGTTTATTATTAATGATTATTAATGTTTTTAACACGTGTTTGCAATCACCAAAACTAGGTATTATGTTCATAATGCATTTACTTTTTAAAAGAGTTCTGATAGAATTTTTTTTATTTTCCAAAGATTCCTGGCAACTGGGAACTCATTTGCATCACTGCATTTTGAGTTTCTTTTAGGAACCTCAACGATATCTCGGATTGTGCGTCACACTTGCCATGTCATTTGGCAGCAACTCCGAGAGACGGTGATGCCACAGCCCAAGGCGGACGATTGGGTTCGGATCGCTGAGGGCTTCCAAATTTCGGCGCAGTTTCCAAACTGCATCGGGGCAATGGATGGCAAGCACATCCGTGTGAAGAAGCCGGTCAACTCAGGGACCCGATTCTTCAATTATAAACATTATTTTTCGGTAGTGCTGATGGCTGTTGCTGACAGTAACTACCGGTTTATAATGGTAGATATCGGGTCCTATGGAAGCACTGCGGATGCTCGCATCTTTAGTGCTTCTAGAATGGGTGAACGGCTTTGTGCCAACCAGCTTGCCCTGCCCGAGCCCAGAAGACTGCCCGGATATGCAGGTCCGCCGGCTCCATTTGTCATCGTTGTTGATGAAGGGTTTGCATTGACACCCCATGTTATGCGGCCCTTCCCCAGACGCGGTTTGGATGACAGGAGGCGCATTTCCAACTACCGGTTGACTCGTGCCCGTCGGTATGTTGAGTGCGCCTTTGGAATACTCTCTAGCAAGTGGAGGGTGTTTATGTCATCCATACAGATGGATCCGGAGAATGCTACCCTGGTGACTCAAGCTTGTGTTGTTCTACACAACTTCACCAGGATTCACGAGGCTTCCTCTTCTGTTGACATGGAAGAATTTTATACGTCATCAGGTTTGAATTTGGATCTGACCCGGCATAGACGACCTGGGACTGCAGGTCTTGCAGTTCGGGAACTCTATGCAGACTACTTTTCCAGCCCAGAGGGGCCCGTGCCATGGCAGATGGACGCTATTCGTGGCAGGTTTTAATTTCTTTTGAGCTTGTTAGTTTTTTTATTTTAATTGCAGATAGAATATATACATTTTATGTTATAGTTGAGTGTAGGGTTTTACAAGAGAATGAGGACCCTTGACGTGGACTTGTGGGCTGAGGTTTAAGGACCATACTCCAAAAATTTGGCCTAAAGACGTTTTGTTATCTAAAAGTTTTTAGATTACACTGTAACGAAAAAAACAGCTATTTGCTGCACGGTCCCATAAACCTTCTAATACCTCTTTGACATCTGTCTACTGTAAATTATAAATATTAAAAAAAGTACAATGTGTGTGTGTTTGTTTTAAGAATACATGTTTGGAAAGTAAAATTGGTAATGGAAAAACATAAGACATCATTTTTTTCATCACAATTTTTACTGGAAAACTAGCCTGACCAATTTTTGAAAACAGACAAGTAATGTCAATAACATTTATAAAATAAAATGACATATTTTTGTAAAACCTATTAAACAACAATATTATATTATAAGTCCATCAGATCCCTTGTGAAAGATCCAGCAGCATATGAGGGTCCTGGCCGAACCTGGGCAGGATCCTGTGCCCCTGTGGGATATGTTGGAGGGTAATTTGGCTGGCCAAAAGGAGGCTTCGAATCTTGGGATAAAGGGAGATTTTGCTGGCTATAATAGGGCGCGTGATGGGTTGCTGCCCTAGGTGGTAAGCTGCCTTGTTGTTGGTGATGAGGGCCCAAGACCACTTGCCGTCTCACCCGATCAATTAGGGAATGTATGTCCCCCTGATATGGGTGCCCATACATTTCAAGGACTAACGTGATGGAAGCAATACATGCTGCTTGCTTCTCCTGTGGCACTTGTTGTAGTAAAGGTGCCAGTCCCCTCATTAAGACCTCCTCACGCCCTTCAGCCCTCTTCTGGGCTAGGTACTGAATGACTTGGGAGTCAATCACCTCTTTAGTTGTTAGCCCAGAAGAAGCCTGAGGGGCAGACCTCCTTTGCCTACTCTGTGGCCTTTGGCTATCATCAGGGTTCACTTCACCAGGCCCAGCAAGTCCCCTTTGAACACCTTCGGACTCTTCTTCTGCCAGATTTGTGGGACTCAATTCTGGCGAAAAGACGGCAGGGGTCTCTGCGCCTCCCGGATCGGACTGTGGTGATGGCTGTGGTTCTGGGTCCTCCAGACTGTCAACAGTACTGTTTGGGAACAGATTTCAAAAGAAACATTAAAAGCCAAATAAAGATCCTAGAAATTATACAAAAATGCAAAACATAGTGCTGTCTGGCCAAAATAAAGGGGAGACTACACACATCACACAAGGGCTGGAAATTTTTAAAAAATTTATATTGAAACCATGGGAACCACATGATATCAGGAAATCAATTGTCGTTCTGTGGATGTGTATAGTCTGAAAAATTCATAAACTCAGCACATTGCAGGGTGCTTAGGCCTTTGAAGCATGAACACTAGCCAGCTGCTGAAATTACGCCCATGTATATATAAAGGTATGTTGCAAATCACATTTTTTTTATCACGGGACAATACTGTAGATAAACAAAGCACTTCATATCTTGCATGCCAAACCGGAAGGAAAGGTCAGCAATATTGTCATAGTGTCCAATGTTATAGGTATATATATTTATATACATTTGTTGTCCGAAAAATATTATGATAATTCACTTACGGCCTAAGATCCATCACGGGACGAAGAAAGCGCAATTGCTCCGTGTATATGTAGGGTCTTTTCTTAGGAGCCCCCTCACCACTCCGCACCATCTCAGTGACTTCCCGACGGAACTGATCCCTACAACTGTTTCATTTGGTTTTGGTTTTTTTAACTGTGGAAACAAAAATTGGTACAATAAAAATATGACATATCCATCTCCAATAATACAGTGCAAAGTATCATCAAAAAATGCAAAAACAAAAAAGGCGACATTTAAAATGCCTAACATGGGAATATGGCCATCACATTGCACAGTATAGGACATGGATTTGGAAAACAGCCCTGAGCCTACAGATCAGTCACATAGGTCCATGGCCCGCCAACATTAAGGAAATAAACAGCAGAGGCATGGACCAGTGTGAGTTAGCTCAGTATTTTCATCTACAATGCGTATTTCCATTATTTTACCAAAGAAATACTATTGGTGTCGCTTAAGACACTGTGACCTCACCAGGCAAAACAACACCACAGAAATATCATGTCCTGTACAACATGCCGTGGCAGGTGTGGGCAGCAGCAGCGTTTCGAACAGTACCTGATCATCAAACGCACCACTAAATACACACCAGGCCAATGTTGGACTGTACATTGTGTTACTGGGGTGCTGCACTGGAGACTAATGTAAGAGAATTGCATTAATTTTTAAATAAGTAAGCTTATGACTAGCCCTTGAAAAAAAAAAAAAAGAGGACAAATCCATTACAATAGGCCCACATGTCACCAAAACTGTAAGGCCCCTTGCAGCCGAGCGATCCTCCCACAAGGAATCAACATTGCAGCACCAATCAGCAAATGATGGGAAACACATTGTGTTTTGGTGATTTTGCTGATGCAAGGAAACCCATACAGTTCTGAAATGTAGTGGAGAACAGTAGCATAAAATGCAGCGAATGTTATCCACTACATTATAGAAACGTAAGTGTTAACTTTGCAACGCAAACAATAATTCTATAATGCTATCTGCATCCAAACAGTGCTGCAAGGTCAGGCCGGGAGGACCGCTCATTTGCAACTAAAAGGCCCAATGTATTTTTACATACTGTACCGTGTGCGGGAGCAAAGAAGGTGACATGGCTTTATAAACATGATGGTGATGGGGAAATTGTAATATCTGTTACCACACATGCACGGCCCAGACCACAATTAAAGCATGTCCACAAAAGGGACACAAATCTGACCGCATATAACTACTACAAAAATCATTATTGACAACACAGGGACAATACACAAAAGGACCTCACTTGAACTAACCTATATCTACACGACCTCTGCTGTTGGCACGTGCCCATTGCGATGGCCTCATGTGTCTTGCCACTTCTTCCCAGGACCCATCTTTTTTGAGCCGGTCGTGGTAGAGATTTGTCCTTGTGTCCCACAACTCAGGACGTTCCTGGACTAAACTAATTAATTTATCAACGTCCCAACGGGCCATTATGAAAATTAAAGATAAATTCTTGTCAGAAAAATCACTGTGTCCTGGAGACTGTAATCTGCACCGTTCCTTTTTTTTTTTTTTTTTAAACTTCAAAACTTAAATTCCTTTGCTGCAAAACGGTTCCGCTGAAACAGCGGTAGCGGATGACATACGGATGCCTTTCGATGTGCATCCGCTGTTTCAGCGGACCCATTGACTTCTATGGGTCCGCGAACCGTATTTTGCGGCCAAGAATAGGACATGTTATATTTTTTATGCGGAGCACGGAACGGAGCAACGGATGCTGACATCACACGGAGTGCTCTCCGCTTATTTTGCGCCTCCATTGAAATGAATGGGTCCGCATCCGAGCCGCTAAAACAGCGGCTCGGATGCGGACAAAAACAACGGTCGTGTGCATGTAGCCTAAGGCTGCTAGAAAGCTATGGGAAGGGTTAAAAAGGTGAAACTTTGATGACAGACTCCCTTTAACTACCTGCTCTATAAAAATATCACATGGTCTAGCCCAGTGGTCGGCAAAGTGCGGCTCACGAGCCACAAGCGGCTCGTTAGACACTTCTTTGCGGCTCTTTGGTGGGCAATAATCGAATTGCGAATAATCGATAAATGCGATTTTGCGGACCCGAAAATTATATATGAAGGGGCACATAGCTGGCTTTATGTGTGAAGTTTGTTTACTACAGTGTGAACTCTGAAACGATCTCTCCTATTGATAACAGGTCCAGCCTCTGTACTCACTGTCACTATGAATGCACTGCAGCGAGCGGCTTCCAGTGCAGCTACATCACTTCCGGGTATAGACTTTTGTCCGGGTATGGAAAAGTGGCAGAACATCGGCCCGCTCGCTGCAGTGCATTCATAGTGACAGTGAGTACAGAGGCTGGACCTGTTATCAATAGGAGAGAGATTGTTTCAGAGTTCAGACAGTAGTAAAAAAACTTAACACACAAAGCCAGTTACTGTATGTGCACAGTTTAGGACACATGAGGGGACACATAGGGCCTTGAGGAGGACCAGCATAAGATGCTATATGTGTCTCTTATGCTGGCCCCCCTCATGGCCCTATGTGTCATAGCACACATCCCCTGCCTAAAACAGTGCCATCCACAGATCCACCCCATAACAGTGCCATCCACAGATCCACCCCATAACAGTGCCATCCACAGATCCACCCCATAACAGTGCCATCCACAGATCCACCCCATAACAGTGCCATCCACAGATCCACCCCATAACAGTGCCATCCACAGATCCCCCCATAACAGTGCCATCCACAGATCCACCCCATAACAGTGCCATCCACAGATCCACCCCATAACAGTGCCATCCACAGATCCACCCCATAACAGTGCCATCCACAGATCCACCCCATAACAGCGCCATCCTTAGATCCACCCCATAACAGCACCATCCACAGATCCACCCCATAACAGTGCCATCCACAGATCCACCCCATAACAGTGCCATCCACAGATCCACCCCATAACAGTGCCATCCACAGATCCACCCCATAACAGCGCCATCCATAGATCCACCCCATAACAGCGCCATCCATAGATCCACCCCATAACAGCGCCATCCACAGATCCACCCCATAACAGTGCCATTCACAGATCCACCCCATAACAGTGCCATTCACAGATCCACCCCATAACAGTGCCATTCACAGATCCACCCCATAACAGTGCCATCCACAGATCCACCCCATAACAGTGCCATTCACAGATCCACCCCATAACAGTGCCATTCACAGATCCACCCCATAACAGTGCCATTCACAGATCCACCCCATAACAGCGTCATCCTCAGATCCAACCCATAACAGCGTCCTCCACTGGTCCCCCATAAGTTTCCTCCACAGATCCCCCATAACAGTGTCCTCCACAGATCCCCCACATAACAGCGTCCTCCACAGATCCTCCACATAACAGCGTCATCCACAGATCCTTCACATAACAGCGTCATCCACAGATCCCCCACATAACAGCGTCATCCACAGATCCTTCACATAACAGCGTCATCCACAGATCCTTCACATAACAGCGTCATCCACAGATCCTTCACATAACAGCGTCATCCACAGATCCCCCATATCAGTGCATCATCCACAGAAGCTTAGCAGTGCTCCATCCACAGATACATAACAGTGCATCATCCACAGATGCTTAAAGGGAACCTGTCACCGGGATTTTGTGTATAAAGCTGAGGACATGGGTTGCTAGATGGCCGCTAGCACATCCGCAATATCCCGTCCCCATAGCTCTGTGTGCTTTTATTGTGTCAAAAAAACGATTTGATACATATGCAAATTAACCTGAGATGAGTCCTGTCCCTGACTCATCTCACATACAGGACTCATCTCAGGTTAATTTGCATATGTATCAAATCGTTTTTTGACACAATAAAAGCACACAGAGCTATGGGGACTGGGTATTACGGATGTGCTAGCGGCCATCTAGCAACCCATGTCCTCAGCTCTATACACAAAATCCCGGTGACAGGTTCCCTTTAACAGTGCGTCATCCACAGATGCTTAACAGTGCTCCATCCACAGATGCATAACAGTGCGTCATCCACAGATGCTTAACAGTGGGTCATCCACAGATTCTTAACAGTGCATCATCCACAGAAGCTGAACAGTGCTCCATCCACAGATACATAACAGTGCGTCATCCACAGATTCTTAACAGTGCTCCATCCACAGATACATAACAGTGCGTCATCCACAGAAGCTGAACAGTGCTCCATCCACAGAAGCTGAACAGTGCTCCATCCACAGATACATAACAGTGCGTCATCCACAGATTCTTAACAGTGCTCCATCCACAGATACATAACAGTGCGTCATCCACAGATTCTTAACAGTGCTCCATCCACAGATACATAACAGTGCTCCATCCACAGATACATAACAGTGCTCCATCCACAGATACATAACAGTGCTCCATCCACAGATACATAACAGTGCTCCATCCACAGATACATAACAGTGCTCCATCCACAGATACATAACAGTGCTCCATCCACAGATACATAACAGTGCTCCATCCACAGATACATAACAGTGCTCCATCCACAGATACATAACAGTGCTCCATCCACAGATACATAACAGTGCTCCATCCACAGATACATAACAGTGCTCTATCCACAGATACATAACAGTGCTCTATCCACAGATACATAACAGTGCTCCATCCACAGATACATAACAGTGCTCCATCCACAGATACATAACAGTGCTCCATCCACAGATACATAACAGTGCTCATCCACAGATACATAACAGTGCTCTATCCACAGATACATAACAGTGCTCTATCCACAGATACATAACAGTGCTCCATCCACAGATACATAACAGTGCTCTATCCACAGATACATAACAGTGCTCCTATCCACAGATACATAACAGTGCTCTATCCACAGATACATAACACAGATACATAACAGTGGGTCATCCACAGATACATAACAGTGGGTCATCCACAGATACATAACAGTGCTCCATCCACAGATACATAACAGTGCTCCATCCACAGATACATAACAGTGCTCTATCCACAGATACATAACAGTGGCTCTATCCACAGATACATAACAGTGGCTCCATCCACAGATACATAACAGTGCTCCATCCACAGATACATAACAGTGCTCCTATCCACAGATACATAACAGTGCTCTATCCACAGATACATAACAGTGCTCCATCCACAGATACATAACAGTGGCTCATCCACAGATACATAACAGTGGGTCATCCACAGATACATAACAGTGCTCCATCCACAGATACATAACAGTGCTCTATCCACAGATACATAACTTTTGCAAGTTTTGCAGTTAGTCAAGAGATTGCTAAGAGAGGCAAACCATATACAGATGGCGAATACATAAAATGTTGTTTTATAAATGCATCGGAAGAGTTATTTAGGGATTTTAAGAACAAAGAAGAAATTCAAAAAAAATTAAAGAGTTGCCATTATCTGCTAAAACAGTGAAAGAAAGAACAGCCAAAATGTCTTCCAATATAACCAACCAACAAGTTGATGATCTTAAAGGGGTTTCAGCTTTATCAATAGCAGTTGACGAGTCTTGTGACATAAATGATACAGCGCAAGTTTCACTTTTTGTAAGATTTATCTCAACTACAGGTCCTAAAGAAGAACTTTTAGGATTATTGCCACTGAAAGGTCAAACACGTGGAGAGGATTTAGCAAATAGTAATAGTAATTGATTGCATTGAAAAACATCATATTCCACCTGATAAAATCGTCTCAATTGCAACAGACGGGGCAAAAAGTATGACCGGCGTAAGAAAAGGTTTTGTTGCTATTATAAAAGAAAAAATTAGTCACGAGATACTTACATACCTATGCATCATACATCAAGAAGCACTTTGTGCGCAGACATTTCCAGAAGAAATGTGCAAAGTTATGGAATTGGTGATTAAGATGATCAACTCCATTATAGCTCAAGCTCTTAATCATCGCCAATTTAAAGAATTTTTAGTTGAAATGGAGAGTGAGTACGCAGATCTTCTGCTGCATAACAAGGTACGTTGGTTATCAAGAGGAAACGTTTGGCTTCCTTATTAACAGAAATTAAAGGATTTTTCCTTGAGAAGGGTGTTCACTATCCAGAATTAACAAACGATCAGTGGATCCAAAAACTGTATTTCATGGTAGATGTTACTTCCCATCTAAATCAGCTTAATCATAAACTACAGGGCAAAGGAAACACAATTTTTTTGATGTTAGAAGAAGTTATTTCGTTTGAAAACAAATTTATCTGTTTTTGCTCAAGATTTTGACAGAGAAACTTTGATTCACTTTCCAAGCCTGTTGAAACATCGCCAAGAAAATAATTCTCATATTGACATTTGCTATTTTAAAACAGCCAGCACTTTTAAATATGAGGGAAGCTTTTCTCAAGAGGTTTCAAGAATTCAAAAACAGCAAAACGACGTTGGCCTTTGTTAAAAAAAAACCTCTGGATGCTATTGTAACGGAATTAAATTTCTCTCCCTTTAATATCGACATTGGCAACTTTGAAATGCAATTGCTGGATTTAAAAAACAAAGAACTGTGGAGCTCGAAATTTGAACGTCTTTGTGCTGATTTAGAAATATTGGAGAAAAACAAATGTGAACTTAGTTCACAGCAGAAGTGGTCTGCTTTGAAAGACCTGGAGAAGGAAGATATGTTGATTTTTAACACCTGGAATAGTATTCCTGACTCATATAGTCAACTGAAAAAAATAGCGTTTGCTGTTCTTTCCTTATTCGGGTCTACATATATATGCGAACAATCATTTTCAAACATGAACCTTATCAAGAGTAAACTGAGAAATCGTCTCAACGATGAGAACCTGGAATCGTGCCTAAAATTAAAAACAACAACATACAAACCTGACTTACTCAAACTTTCCAAGGAGATGCAAGGCCATTGTTCACATTAGTGTTTGTGACTTTGTCAGCTATTGTCAGGATGTAATTTTCTCTTGTAAGGCAAATTTTACGGAATTTAACGTTATCAATAAATAATATCTTTCTAAAGTCTTTGTTTTATTAGTTGTGTTCTCCATGTGGATACTTACATGCAGAATATTCTCAATAAAAACTTATTGAAACTAAAAGCAATGTACCTTCCTATATATTTTAGGTTTTAAAAATGTGTCTCTCAAAAGAAATTTCAATCGTGGTTTTGGCGATATTTGGCTCAGTTGACAAAAAAGTTTGCCCGCCACTGCCCTCTCAGGTGAATGCTGTAAAACAAAAAAACTAAAACTGTGTCAAAACAACCAGGAAATAGCAGTTGTTTAACGAGATTCAACAAAAATAAATTCTGAGGGGAAGGAAGAGCACTTCTGTTTGTATATAGCTCAGCCTGTCGCTCACAGTTGCCCCTATATAGGTGAGAGTTTAGTAATATGGACTGATAATGTTGTATTCATCTATAAATTTTTTATTTATGTGTGTGTGTGTATATATGTGTTAGGCAAAGGTATTGCCGTATTTGTGTGAGGGGAGGCTCCCTCTCACAGCATATAAATCTCACCCCCATAGCCTACGTCGCACGGCTCATCGCTTTTCCGGCCAGGTTCACTTCCGGGTCGGCACCTTCGGCAGCGGTCAGAGGCGTCACGTGGCAAAGCGCGATCAAAGTCTCAGCGCCAGCTCTGGTTCTCCGGTTTCAAGCGTCTGGCTAAGGTGATAGGGTTGGGGGGGGGGGGGGGGTGGTGGCGTTCAGACATCGGTACATGGCAAGAGTAATACTGACATTTTAACATGTGCGCTGCGATCACCGGCCACTCCACTCTAACCCAGCGGCTGTTCAGTCACAGCCGGTGCGTCTGCGTTCGCATCCATCCAACAAGGGAGACGCATAGTTTGTTGCACACCCAACACTAGAAGCACGGCTCATAGAATCAAGGTATATTAGGGTTCTTGGGTAAGGTGGTAACCGCAGTATTTCTTACAGGTCAGTAGGATCATCATCCCACGGCACACATTTGCCACAACGTATCTCCTGTCACTTTGTTTCCGGCAGGTAATAAAAAAATAAAATATTTTTTTTTTAAATAAATAAAAAATAATAATAAAAAAAAAAAAAAAAAAAAACAGTCCGTTAAATCACTTTTTTTTTTTTTCCGCTTCAACTCAGAGCGGTAGGGCGTACCCGCATTGGTACAGGTAGGTGACACAGGGTCCTTCTTGGTGCAGGAGTTGTGTCACAGTCTAGAAGCACAAGGGTGAAGCACATTCAATACAGGGTATTCTACTCCTGAAAAAAAACAAAAAAAACATATTCCTTTCATCGTCTGTCATGTCCGCAGGTCAGTAGGTCCTGTCACGAATACAGGATTCTTTAAGTCCATCACGGGCATGGTTACGTCACATAGACCTGGCAGGTCTGCAGGTCTTGTGTCGTCTGTTACGAGTGCTGATGTTCGTGGCCTGTCACGAGTGCAGACGCTCGTGGCCTGTTACCAGAAGGTATGCGTAGTCTGTCACTGGTGCAGGCACGGGGTCTGTCACGACTACAGACGCTCGAAGTCTGTCACGACTACAGACGCTCGAAGTCTGTCACGATTACAGACGCTCGAAGTCTGTCACGACTACAGACGCTCGAAGTCTGTCACGACTACAGACTCATTACAAATCCTGTCACGACTACAGGTCACGAGGGAATGATATCTCTTTCGGTAGCCTTGGGCTCATCAACAGGTTCAGGAGTACAATTCCCGCTTCACAGGGCAAGACAGCTATCGTAGTAGCAGGGTCATGTATCACGTATCCGGTGACGCTTGGTGTTGGGAGCACGAGAGTTGGTACCCATAGGTAACCACAGTTTCTTTTAGTTAGGATGTCTCAGCAATCCCATGTGGAAGGAAGTTTGGCATCTCACAGTAATGAAGACTCCCAATCCGAGAGAGAGGCGGTTCCAGCTATCAGGTCCTGGACTGTGCTGAGGCTCACGGCAGAGCTGTCAAGGAGAGGAATTCCTTTTCCAGCGTCCGCCAGGAAAGCGGAACTTTACAGATTGCTGTTTTCAGAACCCCCTGCTTCAGGGGAGGACTCGGTATCCATGAACATGATCCAAACTTCGTTGACACAACTTCACGCAGTAGTCAATACGATGGCATCTTCTCTGTCCCAGTTTCAGACCAAATTAGAGGCAGTAGAAAGTACGGCCTCTACTTCAAATGCTGTCAGCCCCAGTGCTGCCGTGCAGTTACTCACCCAGTCCTCAATTGCTGGCTCCCATTTCAACTCTCCTAACATAGCACCATCTCATTTCATTCCGGCCAACGTGCGTCAAGACATATTAGATGGTAAGGACGTCAACTTAGCTTCCTTCCAGGAGCTGGATCTGTATTTATACAAAGTTGTGGATTTAGCCAACAAATATGTCGGTACAGCGTTCTATGAATATCATAGATCATTTTCAGCCAAAGCTGCAGCTGCGCAGAGACAATTTTAGCATACCGTTGACTGGTCCATAGTCGATACCGAGCTGTTTTGCCTGCATTTTGCAGGTCTCAAAGCTCCGGCGTGTAGTAACTGCGGCTCTTATTCACATGCAACAGATTGGTGCGCTAGTGCTAAGCCAGAACGAGCGCAAAGTAGCCATACCCCCCAACCTCCGCTTGCCAGGCTTTCAGCAGGCATAGACAAATTAGGGCGCCCAATCAAATACCTTGGTAAATCGCAGATATGTAACAACTTTAACACCACAGGTTGTTATTATAATCAATGTAGGCTGCTGCACTTGTGTACCCTTTGTTTCAGGGCTCATTCTAACACCGTGTGCCCTCAGAAAGGGCAGCATTCAGCATGACTAAGCGTTGTAGATACGGATTTACTGGCCATATATTTACTAGGCCATCCAGATCAGAGTTGGGTACAATTTTCACTTGATGGTGTTCGGCATGGCTTCCATACTGGTTTGGTGGCGCTGCCGCAGGTCACATATGAATGCAAAAACCTGTTGTCAGCCGTCAGAGACCCAGTCTCTATTTCACATTTGCTAGCTGTCGAGTTAGAGAAGGGATACTTGATAGGTCTAATGGCACAGTCCCCATATGAGTGTTGCAGGGTTAACCCCATAGGTGTTGTCACAGGGAAATTTTCCAATAAAAAGAGGGTAATTTACGATTTGTCAGCTCCTCATTCACTCTCCATTCCAAGTTTGAATTCACTGATACCTTCTGAGGAAGTTTCTATGAAATATTCTTCTATAAATGAAGCCATACAGGTCATTCTATTACTAGGCAAGGGAACTTGGTTGTCGAAAGCCGATACCACGGATGCATTTAAGTTATTACCCCTTAAACCCCAGCTGTGGCAGTGGCATGGCATTAAGTGGCAAGGGCAGTATTATTTTGCGAACAAGTTGACGATTGGCGCTAAGTCGAGTCCCTTGTTATTTGATCAGTTTGCTCAAGGCTTGCATTGGATACTATCAAATGTTTTTCGGGTTCACCACGTAATCCACTACCTAGACGACTTCCTATTAATCGAGCCACCCACACAGGTGCCACGAGACCTCACGGTGTTGAGAGGAGTTTTTGAAGACCTTAAGGTCCCCGTAGCGTCCAATAAAGTGGAGGGTCTATGTAATATAATTTCCTTTTTAGGCATTCGCCTGGACACAGGTAGCATGAAAGCAAGTCTACCTCATGACAAGTTAATCAGGATCAGAGAGGTAGTACACAAACTCGCACGCGTTAGAGTCACCACTAAAACAGATCTCCAGAGTCTACTTGGCATGTTAAACTTTGCAATGAGAATAATCCCACAAGGTAGATCATTCATATCCAGGTTGCTGAAGCTTCTACCCATAGCCCCGGATCAGGATAGCATAGTTAGATTAGATCAGGATGACTTAGCAGATCTCATGATGTGGGATGAATTTTTAGAGCAGTGGAACTGCGTGTCATTTTTTGTTCCCTCCGTATCCAGTCATTCCCCGATCGTCCACACGGACGCAGCCTCTTCCACCGGATTCGCAGCCATTTACGGGAAACACTGGATGGCCAGTCCTTGGCTGCCTGAGGTTTTAGCTATTCCAGGCTTTCTACAGTCATCCCCCCTTTTTGAAATATATCCTATAGTGGCAGCAGCTCAAACATGGGGTAGTCTGTGGGGTAATCAGACCGTGTTGTTTTGAACAGATAATGCAGCGCTGGTGGACATCCTCATGAAGGGCAGGTCTGGGTCCATAGAAGTCATGGCATTTCTGAGGAGATTTGTGTGGTTGTCGTTACAGCATAGGTTCAATTTTGTTTGCGCGCATATTCAAGGACAGAGGAATGTTGCTGCAGACGCTCTATCCAGACTTAACGTTCCATTCTTTTTACAGGTTTCTCCAGGGGCAGATCCGCTACCAGCTACGATCCCGCAGCACAACCTGCTAGTCATGCATTAGCACCAGTACTGCTCACTGCCAGATCCCTGGTGGAACAGTCCCTCTCAAAAAATACCTTGAAGGTGTATAAGACAGCCTGGTTGTTATTTAACAAGTTCAGAGTTTCACATCCACCGCTAGATATGGGACACATAACTTACCTAATGGCTTTTATCGGGTTTTGCCACTCAAATCTGAAGTTAGCTTGAAACACAATCAAGCTATATCTAGCAGGAATCCAGCATTACTGGTATCTGGCTCACCCTGAGCAGCCTTCCTTGTTTTCTGCCTATCCCATTAAAGCTATGTTACGGGGTATACAGAAAACCACCTTTCAGAAAACCACGGGCCGTCAGCCTTTCACAGGTCCCATGTTTAGGTCAGTCATTGACATGCTACGCGGCTGCCCCTTTGGTCTTGAGACTAGTAGATTAGTGGAAACGGCATTATACCTATCTTTTTTCGGCTTCTTAAGACCCGGGGAATTCACGTGTGCAGCCACTTCCACGAAGTTTCTCCGTAAGAAAGATCTAATTCGCGATATTTCAGGGTACTTGCTAAACTTAGAACAATCTAAAGCCGCTCGACCAGGGAAGTGGTACGTATTAGGTATTTTCCCACCGGTAACCAATGGTGTCCAGTCGAAGTCCTGAACTAATGGTTACTTCACATACGTACGTCGCCACCGGACTCGCCATTGCTGCCTCACAACAGCGCACCTCTCAGCATTCAGGTTTTCCTTAAGTACGTTAGAGCACTCCTTGTCAATATCAATGTTAACCCAGCCAGCATCACGGGTCACTCGTTTCGCATCGGTGCCGCCTCAGCCGCCTCCAAGAACAATGTCCCGGTCAATGTCATCAAAAAACTAGGTAGATGGAAGTCCTCGTCGTACCTTACGTACATTCCAGACCCTTGTCAAGAAATGTCTTTTGCCTTTCACAATCTGTTGTCATGATTATACGTTTTCAATAAAGGGTAATTACTCTAACGTTTGTACTTTTTGGCCACTTCAGGCTACTTTTACAACAGCAGTTATGGCATAATTCTACTGCTTGTTATTATAAGGGGGTTACGATAGGGCACGCTTTTCTGATAGCCTATCCGAACACAAATATATATATATAGCCTTCTTTGACAGGATTCAGCACTGCTGGAGGTTAAGGAAGAGCACTTCAGTTAGTATTTTGCTACAGAGATCCCCTGGAAAGGTAATGCCACCCTGTGCACCCCCTAAATAGTAACAATGCCCCATGGGCAGAATAAATAATAATGTCCCTTGGTGCCCTGACATGACTACCATATGTCTGTGAAATAGTGGGGTGGTCCAGAACTCCGCTATTTCAGTAGCTATAATTGCAGTTCATGGGAGCTATGAAAACATTGTTGTACAGAAAGTGACGCGGTTTTAGTTAGATGTACCAGTCCACTCCACTGCTTCACAGCCACATGGTCATGCCTTTGTCTAATTTCACTTTAGTTATTGTAAGAAGAAACACATTTTATAATGATATTGTACTACAGAATAATGTATCGGTTGCCCTTTTAAAGAAAAAATACTACCCATTGTTCCTTAGATGACTTTCACATCAGCATTTATATTTGTTTTCTTCTGCTTCATATATTTTTTTTATATTCAGCTCCTATAGCTGAGCAGAAGAACGGCAATAAGGAAAAGCTGATGTGAAGGCAGCCTTGGCTCAAACTGATAAGGTTCTGGTTCTGATCCAATAGTCAGGCTAGGTTGATGTACTGCTCCGAATGGTATCAAATAGTAGGCATACGTACGCTGAGAGAAATCACACACAGACTGTCAATGCTAGATGTTCCGTTTATTACTTGTGTTACATGGGTTTTTATAGCAGAAAAGGGGAACTTTATGACTCAGCTAATTGATCTCATTGTCACATTACTAAAGTCCAATGGTCACGTATCACACCATACTTAGCAAAAGTCAGCAATATCATAAAGTGATTAGTAAGGGATTAGTAAGGGAGTTGGCTGCTGCTTCAGGGGCCATTTCGTCAAGCAGTCTGTTAGTTATAATACAAGCAAGTATACATTTAATATATATGATTCCACAACAGTCCCCCCTTGTAGACATGATTGTAGACTTTCCCTAAACCTAGCGAATGCACAGTGAATACCATTCATATCCTCTTCACCGACAGTGGCGACAACCTATCCCTTGTGGATAAGCTCCCGGTTAAGCGGACTTCTGGTAATACCCTGGGATTCATTTGTCCCTAATTCTCATGTCTTGGGTGGAGGAGCTTCATCAGCTGAAGATGGAGAAGGCGGGGGTGTCGGGAATGAAGGGATCACATCCACATCTATTGCTGTACTAGCCATTTGCTCATAGAGGAGCAGTATGGGTTCTTCAGCAGTCTTCTTCCTCTTGGTGATGCGGTTAATGCAAGAAACAACAACTTTGATCAGTATGTAGCTTATCAATAATATTAGGGCTATCTGTAATATCCCCTGAATTATTCCCATCAGCCATCCACTAATTCCCTTGAACCAGTTACTGGGATTAAGGAATGAGAAAGTGTCAGACCACCATGTTGATTTATCTGCTCTATGAGCCTCTAACCATTTATCACATATCTCACTCATCTTTTCCAAACCTGCTTTCACTTGTAGATTACCTTGTGGATCGATATAATGGCAGCATGCGGTGCTTACTATCTGACACATACCTCCATCCTTCGCAGTCAAATAGTCTAATACTAAAGCGTGTTGATTAGTGACTATGATAAGCTGATTCTGGACAATATTAGATGTGTTCATCAGTTTCATAATCTCCCAAATCTGATCATCTAAGTAGTCAGTAGCCATTACTAGTTTGTCATACATTTGCATAATCATAGGATAGATAAACAGAGTACTAAAGAACTAGTTGGCACCACTCGTTTCCACAAGATGGGGTTTTCCATTTGGTCTAGGAGTGTTTTCTGCAGCTCTCTTATATAAGGTGTGTTTGGGGATAGTATTGACATTTAAGTTCCCATGGGGCAGTGTAAAAGTGGCTGGCGTGAGCCTAGCAATTGTACATAAACCATTGAAATCCGGAGGGAGCCATTTATACTCCCTGTGTCCACATACCAGGTATATGTTTTCTGGGACGGAGACCACTGTACTATTGAACAAACAAGTGATTAAGTGGGCTAATACGACACCTTCTGCTAGTTCTTGACCCTCTTTTTGACCCTCTGTGGTGTTACTAGTTATTCCTGTTACCAGGTCACTTATACTGCGGCGTGCGCAGGCTAGATCACCACTTGCTCCAGCATATATACCAATGCACTGTACTGGACTGTCCGGAATCATTACAGCCTGATTTGTTATGGGAACTAAAAACCATACCTTGGGTCTGCACCTGTAGACAGTGACAGTCGGTCCAATTTGGAAAGCAGGATACATTGCTCCACATGTAGTCATTCCAGGGCATATTGCTATACTCAGCTGAGGGTCCGGTTCTGTTTATCATTAGCCATGGGGATCCATCCCATGCTACCACTATTAGGGAAGCTTTCCTGTTGCCATCTTTAGAATTTACTTATTTTATACTAAAAAGGAAGATAGCTGATCCTGCCAAAACTTTTAACTCTTGGAGGGTTAGGGTCACAGCTAAATAAGGCATAGCTCTAGCATTTACTGGGCCATGTGTACATATCCAACAATCTTTTAGTGAGGAGGTGGTGTCAGAGTCACCTTCCTTCAGGCTCTCATACGACACCTGATGATGTTTGACAAACTTATTGTCCCACCCGTCATCCATTCCTGGGGGAGGTGTGTATGCACTGGTGAGTGTCAATAGTGCTATCAGACAAAAGAAAATCATTTTATTAGCTCTGGATCTGGCGGGTTCCTTATCCTTTTGCAGTGAGAGGCGTGGATCCAGGTGGATCTCCCTTCGAGCTTTACAGAAGTCGGAGTGGTCAGTAGTACTTGGTAAGGCCCCTCGAAGCGTGGTTCTAGGGTACTTCTGACGTGTTTCTTGACCACTACCCACTCTCCTGGTTTCAGAGTGTGGCTGCCTTCTAGGGAGTCAGGATCTGGAATGGAAGAAGAGACTTGTACATGGATGTTAGACAACTGTTTGCTCAAAGCTATCACATACTTTGCAATAGATTCATAATGCATTTGCAATTGTTGAGGGAAGTACAGCCCCATCCGAGGTCCTGACCCAAACAATAGCTCATGTGGAGTCAGCTTGTGGGGAGGTTTGGGAGTGTGCCTGACTGCAAAGAGTGCTATTGGTAAACACTGAACCCAGTTGAGCCCTGTCTCCCTAGTCAATTTCAGCATTTTTTACTTTAATACCCTGTTCAGTCTCTCGACCTGGCCGCTACTTTGGGGTCTGTAAGGGGTGTGGAATGCCAGGTGTGACCCTACCATCTTCCAGACCTCTTGGGTTAGGTTAGCAGTGAAAGCTGGGCCCTGATCACTCTCAATGACCTCAGGTACCCCGTACCTACAGACAGTTTCCTGTATCAATTTCTTAGCAGTAGTTGTTGCTGTCTGATTCCTGACGGGGTAGGCTTCTGGCCACCCAGAGAACATGTCTACTACTACTAACACGTATTGAAACCCTTGGCACATTTGCATCTGGATATGATCGATCTGGATTCTCTGGAAGGGGTATAAGGCTTTTGGGAGACATCTTTTGGGAGTGGGCTCAGTCCTACCGGGATTGCATTGGGCACAGATTAGACATGACTGGACATATTTCACCAGAACAGGGGTGATTCCTGGGGCTAGCATGAGGTTCACTATGGTGAACAACTGCTGGGGGGTGCTTAAAAATACCTCCTTTAGGACTTCAAGATTTCCTTGTCCTAAGTTATGGATTTCTCTTTGCAACTGTATAATTTGGTTTTGGAAAGAGTCATTCGCTGCTCTTGCATCCTGGCTACCTGGGGAAATATCAGAGAAGGGTCTAAGGGGCGGCATCATCCTATGTACCGGAGTTTGTCCTGCGTTAGGTGCATAGTCCACTGCCTGCAGTGACTCTTCCCCTGAACCCTCTTTAGGTTCCTCTCCAGCCTCCTCTTCCTGATCTGTGCCACTTATTCCTGTCATTATATGAGCAGGTATTATGTGTTGACTGGGTGGCCTGTAGGTGCCGTCAGGATTTACAATGGGGAGTATAGTAGTGACTTGAGGCATGACAGAAGGAGCAGGTTTTGGGGAGATTACAAGTCCGGCCTTGGGCGTTGGCAGGACTTGTAAGGACAAGATGGCGCCGTTGCCGGGACTGGTAAAACGTGCTGGGGAGCTAAAAGAGTGTGGTCATGTGGGCGTGGAGCACCACAGGCTAGGCACCTATCACAGGAGGCAGGGTTCTGCTGACCACACACTGTACAAGTCCAACTTCTCCTTTTACTCTCAGCGACGCCATTATAGGGCGGTGGCTGTTCCCGCACTAAGACTGGGCCAGGACGATAGTAATGGCGTCCTGACTTTTCATCAAACATTGCATCTCCTTTTGTCTGTTCAAATTCTTTGCTACAGTTCAGCCACACCCTAACTGTATCTATCAACTTATCATCTTTCAATTTGCCTCTCTTCTCAGTCAACAATGTCTGCCATGTAGCGGAACACAATATACCTCCTTTTGCAATATCATAACTCTTTTCTAACTTGCTTAATCCTTTAAAATGACATTTTCCTCTCCGGTCCGCCACGTACTGTTCAGGTGAACAATAGCCTTTCAGGACACTGTTTTGGTTACCCATTTTTTCAACAACATGTTCTGGAGCCTTCACTTATGGTCTCTGATAGTTGGATTAGCACAGACACTGACAAACAAACACCTTGAGCTTGAGATTAACACACACTGGGTTATCAGCAAACCGTCTCCTTCCCTTCTACTATTTCTTGGGGTCACACACCAGGGTTACCCCTCAATGTAGGCACTTTGGGAGACTTTCCTCTGTTGTTCTGTCAGTCTATGCCTCTCCTCACAGAGAAACCAACCATACACATAAAAATAATAAAACACAAAACATCAAGCTTTATCAATACAATGGGGTTCTTACTCTCATGCCCCTGAGGATGCCTCACTGTCGGTGCACCCCTCCCTAGAACAAATATGGATAGACTAGGCCAAGGAACACAGAATAGGTAAGATGAATATATTTTCTCACCTCTTATTATGGGCCGCGGTCCCGGTGTCCGTTGGCTTGTCTCTCCTGGTCCAGTCTCTGGGGGTACGCCAGCAGGAGGTCCAATCCTTTGGGCCCCACGTTGGGCGCCAGCTGGTCCTTCGACAGGTTACAGGTCTGGGTAAAGGTAGTGTCCTGTATTGTATTCTGGCGTCCCACAGTCTGCACACCACAGCAGCCCAGTCGCCTACAAGACTCCAGAACACACACAGGACATCAGTGTATTGATGCAGGTGGCATTATGTGTTCATAGCTCTATCTACTCATGTCTGTTTAGTCCTGTTATCCTGTTGCATGCAGGTGTAAAGTGGCCTGTTGCTTACAAGAAGGAAAATAGAAGGGAGCATAGACAGGGCTGGTACAAGGTAGTTTAGCACCATGGGCAAAGCATATGATGCCCCTCCTGCAGTGCACCCTACGATTGTAATGCCCCCTTGCGGTTCTAAATCCCCCGTTGTGGCAATGAATATGTATATATACTGTATATCCCCCTCCCGCCACATAGTTCCAGGATCTAATGATCCTCCATCCACCCCTTGAGTTCCGGTATATAGTGCTCTCCACCAGTGCTAGTATATAATGCTCCCTCGCCCTTTCCTTGGTGTATGCCATTGCATGAAAAAAAAATAACACACACTCCTGTTCCCCTCCTGCAGTCTGCACAGCAGGTCACAGGCCTTTTCTGATATGTAGCCTGTGTTGCTGCTTCCCTGCACAGGCAGTCCACATAACGTGATCACGTGAGACCTGTAACAGGAGGTCGTGGTGATGTCATCACGACCTCTTGTGTTATTCTACTCCCTCATAGGCTTCAGGCCTAGCGCACAGAAACATATGGGACTGAAGGGCTGCTGCTGCAGCCATGATTATGCCCCCTGTTCTGGGTAACGAGGTGGTGCCCTAAGTGGGCAACTATCCTCGCCTTCCCCTTGTCCTGACCACGCATAGGCTTAAAACGCATTGATGTCCAAACTTTTGATAGTAGTGCTTTCAAGTCCTATCTCCCCTGATTAGCCAAAACATGCCAGTGGCTCGGGGTCTGTACCACTACCTTTGTTGTATAACATTGTAAAATTGCTGTACCCTCAAAATAACTCTACACACAGCCATTAATGTATAAACCGCTGGCAACAAACGTGAGTACACCCCTAGGAGAAAATTGCTAAACTGTGTCCAATAAGCCATTTTCCCTCCCCAGTGTCATGTGACTCTTTTGTCTTACAAGGTCTCAGGTGTGAATGGGAAACAGGTGTGTTACATTTGGTGTTATCGCTCTCACACTCTCTCATACTGGTCACTGGAAGTTCAACATGGCACCTCATGGCAAAGAACATAAAAAAATAATTGTTGCTCTACATAAAGATGGCCTAGGCTATAAAAAGATCGCCAACACCACGAAACTGAGCTGCAGGACGGTGGCCAAGACCATACAGCGGTTTAACAATAGTGTTGAGCGCGAATATTCGAATAGCGAATTTTAATCGCGAATATTGCCACTTCGCGAATATTTAGAATTATAGTGCTATATATTAGTTAATTCGAATATTCGTTTTTTTAGTTTTTTTTTAAAGTTGTTCACACTTCCCAAAAAGCAGTTCTTCTTACATGTCCGGGGGACTCCATGCTCTTTGCCCGCTCCAGTCAGTGCCCGTTGCCGAGTACCGACTTCCCGTGCGCATGGAGCGTCCCCATCACCATGGGAACGCCTCCATGCTCGAATGTACTGTCGGATGTGAGAATCACGGTTATCTAGACCATGGTAAAAGTTGGATGCGCAATGCGAGTAAACTTACTTAAATTACTCGCGTTGCGCATCCAACTTCATTGCGCATCCAACTTCATTTTGTGTATAGGCAACGTTCCTAATGTTCCTTAACGAATATAGAGAATATAGCTCTATATTCGTATTTGTCATATTCGTTAATTGTAGCAAGCCAACCATTATTAGGAAAACTTTGCCTATACACAGAACTAAGTTGTATGCGCAATGCGAGTAATTTAAGTAAGTTTACTCGCATTGCGCATCCAACTTACAGCGGGGTATATTCTCAATAATCGGTAATTCTATCAAGGCAACTAATAGGAAGTTGCCTAAATTGCACTGGCAATATGCACATGGTGTTTCTATCGCGAGAATTCTTCTTTGAAATATTCATGTGAGCCTATACGGGCGTGGCTTTGTCCTCTGAGTTTGTTGACAGGCGGAAGTTGTGAAGCGCAGTGCATTACTCGTGTGTGACTCGCGTGAAAATAGTCTCGAGCAATTTTAAAGAAGTCGAGGAAGATCTCCTGATCACTGTAAGTAATTCCACATTACAGCACTGTATTACATATGACATGCTTGTTATTTCAATGTATTTATACAAATTCACATGTTATCTAGCTTCAGTGCATATTAACCCTGTCAAAGTCAGAGTATTTTTGTTAGCCTTTTATTTTGCTCACTGCCTTCAAAGAGCCATAACTTTTTTATTTGTCTGTTCACATAGCCAATAACTAACTCATTACTCATACAGCCAATGCATTCCAATACAGAAGTATTGGAATGCATTGTAAAGGGGATCAGACCCCCAAAAGTTGAAGTCCCAAAGTGTGACAAAAATTAAAGCGAAAAAAATAAATAATTAAGTCCCCCCCCCCAAAAAAAAAATAATAGTTTCAAGTGAAAAATAAATTTTAAAACATCATTTTCCCCAAATAAAGTAAAAAAAGTTTGTAAAAAATAAGCAGACATATTAAGTATTGCCGCGTCCGTAATAACCTGCTCTCTAAAAATATCCCATGACCTAACCCCTCAGATGAATACCGTAAAAAAAATTTTTTTAACGGTGTAAAAAAAACAATTTTTTGTCACCTTACATCACAAAAAGTGTAATAGCAAGCGATCAAAAAGTCATATGCACCCCAAAATAGTGCCAATCAAACCGTCATCTTCTCCCCCCAAAAATGAGCCCCTACACAAGACAGTCACCCAAAAAATAAATAAAACTATGGCTTTCAGAATGTCGAGACAATAAAGAATCATAAAAAAAAATGCTTTGTTATGTAAAACTGAAACAAACAACCAAAAAAAGTCATTTTTGGGATTGTCGCATCCGTGACAACCTGCTCTATGAAAATACCACATGATCTAACCTGTCGGATGAATGTTGTAAGTAACAAAAATTTAAAACTGTGCCAAAACAGCTATTTCTTGTTACTTTGCCTCACAAAAAGTGTAATCAACTTTTACACTAAAAATGATATGTACCCTAAAATAGTACCATTAAAACTGCCAATCTATCCCGTAGTTTCTAAAATGGTGTCACTGTTTTTGAGTTTCTACTGTAAGGGTGCATCAGGGGGGCTTCAAATGGGACATGGTGTCAAAAAAACAGTCCAGCAAAATCTGCCTTTCAAAAACCGTATGGCATTCCTTTCCTCCTGCGCCATCCCATGATGTGTATTTTTTTAATTTGTTTAGTTATTTTTTGTAATTTTGGGAAAAGGGTGGTGATTAGATTTTTTTGATTTATAATTTTTTACTTTTAGATAGTTCCCATAGGGAACTATAACAATCAGTCATCTGATTGCTATTATCATAAACTCCAATACACTTGTATTGGAGTCTATGAAGATTTTACTACTTTCCTATGGAGCCGTATTGCAGGCAAGGGCTCTAAGGGAAATACTATGCAGCAGCCTCCTGTCATTCACAAAGAGCCAGGCTGCTGCATACAGGCTCCTCAGATTGCCACACGGGGGGTCCGGCGCAAAACCTAAAGTAAAACTTTATTACTGGTGGTCGCGGCTATGGCGCCCGCATCAGCCAACAGCGGCTGCCATGTTTAAACAACCGCCCGATGACATACAGCTATGTCATTGGGCGTGAGGTGGTTAATGATAGGTGCACTAAGTATTGTTATGACAACCCATCACTATGTCTGGTAGCATGTATGTATGGATAGCAGAGAAATATCTCTCATATGCACATTGCACATGCATTTTCCTGCCTCACAGGGCATACCCCACACTATAGACCCCACAGTGTATACCCCACACCGTATACCCCACAGTGTATATCCCTCCCCACCCACACACACAGTCTTTGGATTCTAATATGCGTCCGGTTGGTCAGGAGAAGTAATGTTTGACCGCCATTATTTGCTGGTTCATTTAGCGTTACCCAGGGTGCACCACGGGGAGGCGGACCCACTGTACACCCCATACTGTACCGTCACCTCACTAGACAGGTACACCTCTCCTCAGATGGCCAATATCTGATTGCTCATATCCCACACACATACAATTTCAATATAATACGATTTTATAACTAACATTAAATCTAATATTTTACTTTCAAACACTCAAATAATTTTTGTTGTGTTGAGATGATGACATTCATTTCTAATACTTTTATTTTAAAATTTATTTGGGACTATATGGTTGCATTTTTATCTTGCAGCGAATGTTACAGATGAAATACGACACCACCAGGTGCCGCTTGGAGAAGCAGCAGATCCTGCGAAAAATAGGATATGAGCTATATCGTAACCACGATGGAAAGCACAAGCGGATGGCCATTATTAAAAAGCGGTCCGACCTGAAGCGGAGACACCAGGATCGGATCACTGAGATCCGAAACAAAATCTGCCCAGGTACAATGCTTACATAACTTTTGTATCTTTCACCAACACTCTGTAATGTACAGTACAGACCAAAAGTTTGGACACACCTTCTCATTCAAAGAGTTTTCTTTATTTTCATGACTATGAAAATTGTAGATTCACACTGAAGGCATCAAAACTATGAATTTACACATGTGGAATTATATACATAACAAAAAAGTGTGAAACAACTGAAAATATGTCATATTCTAGGTTCTTCAAAGTAGTCACCTTTTGCTTTGATTACTGCTTTGCACACTCTTGGCATTCTCTTGATGAGCTTCAAGAGGTAGTCACCTGAAATGGATTTCACTTCACAGGTGTGCCCTGTCAGGTTTAATAAAGTGGGATTTCTTGCCTTATAAATGGGGTTGGGACCATCAGTTGCGTTGTGGAGAAGTCAGGTGGATACACAGCTGATAGTCCTACTGAATAGACTGTTAGAATTTGTATTATGGCAAGAAAAAAGCAGCTAAGTAAATAAAAACTAGTGGCCATCATTACTTTAAGAAATGAAGGTCAGTTAGTCCGAAAAATTGGGAAAACTTTGAAAGTGTTCCCAAGTGCAGTCACAAAAACCCTCAAGCGCTACAAAGAAACTGGCTCACATGCGGACCGCCCCAGGAAAGGAAGACCAAGAGTGACCTCTGCTGCGGAGGATAAGTTCATCCGAGTCACCAGCCTCAGAAATCGCAGGTTAACAGCAGCTCAGATTAGAGACCAGGTCAATGCCACACAGAGTTCTAGCAGCAGACACATCTCTAGAACAACTGTTAAGTGGCGACTGTATGAATCAGGCCTTCATGGTAGAATATCTGCTAGGAAACCACTGCTAAGGACAGGCAACAAGCAGAAGAGACTTGTTTGTGCTAAAGAACACAAGGAATGGACATTAGACCAGTGGAAATCTGTGCTTTGGTCTGATGAGTCCAAATTTGAGATCTTTGGTTCCAACCACCATGTCTTTGTGCGATGCATAAAAGGTGAACGGATGGACTCTAGATGCCTGGTTCCCACCGTGAAGCATGGAGGAGGTGTAATGGTGTGGGGGTGCTTTGCTGGTGACACTGTTGGGGATTTATTCAAAATTGAAGGCATAATGAACCAGCATGGCTACCACAGCATCTTGCAGCGGCATGCTATTCCATCCGGTTTGCGTTTAGTTGGACCATCATTTATTTTTCAACAGGTTAATGACCCCAAACACACCTCCAGGCTGTGTAAGGGCTATTTGGCCATGAAGGAGTAATAGGGTGCTGCGCCAGATGACCTGGCCTCCACAGTCACCGGACCTAAACCCAATCGAGATGGTTTGGGGTGAGCTGGACTGCAGAGTGAAGGCAAAAGGGCCAACAAGTGCTAAGCATCTCTGGGAACTCCTTCAAGACTGTTGGAAGACAATTTCAGGTGACTACCTCTTGAAGCTCATCAAGAGAATGCCAAGAATGTGCAAAGCAGTAATCAAAGCAAAAGGTGGCTACTTTGAAGAACCTAGAATGACATATTTTCAGTTGTTTCACACTTTTTTGTTATGTATATAATTCCACACGTGTTAATTCATAGTTTTGATGCCTTCAGTGTGAATCTACAATTTTCATAGTCATGAAAATAAAGAAAACTCTTTGAATGAGAAGGTGTGTCCCAACTTTTGGTCTGTACTGTATATGTACAGTTATGCTTTATGAGGTTTTTATAACTTATGAAAATTTGGTCATTATAGGTGATCCTGTCCCCTCGGTCCGCTGCAGGCCTTCAAAAAAGGCAGTGGTGGTGGAGGAGGAGGTGTCGGAGGAGGAGGAGCAGGAGCAGGCCGGACCCTCTGACCCTACCCCACAGCATGAGGATGCCAGACCCCCAGACCACCCCGGTTCTCATGAGGAGGAGGAGCAGATGACCACCCCCCGCCAGGAGGGTAAATAATATGTATTGTGGGTGCTTTAACTCAGTCACTGGTGTCAGTTTATTCCAGCAAACAATAATAAACATGTTAAATCTTTATCCTTCATGCTTTCTGACGTAACTGTACGACCAAATAACAAGTGAATTGCTGCATTTCAACGTACGGCCACGCCCAAACTGCTTCCCGGGGCTGTGACACTATAAAGTAGAGTCTCCGTTCTCCCTAGAAGCAGACACACGTGGTAAGCCGGCAAAGGAACAATCAGTGTTCCCTTGCTAGTAAGCGCTCCGATTGTTTTGTCTCTGCAGACTAACCAATCGTAGCGCAGCACTTAAAAAAAAAAAAGCCTGTTTCAGGCCAGCGACATCTATGTGGTTGCCATGGCACCCGGACGCCTTACAAAGGCGTTCTAGTTGCCATTTACCTAAGGCTGATCAGACCCAGAGGTCTGATCAGCCTTAGTATAAGTGTAGCACTGACTATACAGTTTATTACAATAGATGACTATTGCAGTGCACTGTGTAGTGATCAGACCCAATGGATCTTCAGGATCCAGATGGGTCTTGATAAATAAAAAATATATATAAAAAGTCATAAAAAAATTGAAAGACAATAAAAATAAAAATTTTAAAGAAAAATAAATTAGAAATTGTATTTTCTCATATATATTCATTTATGTAATCTAAAAATTACATAAATAATAAAAGTACACATAATTGGTATAGCCGCATCGTTAAAAACTAGCTGTATAAAAATATAGCGTTACCTTACCCCTTTGGCAAATCCCATACAAAAATTATTTAAAAAAGTGTCAAAAACAGACATATTTTATAGACATATTTTGTTACGTTCCATTGCATAAATTCCAACCCCAAGCGATCAAAAAGGCGTATGCACCCCAAAATAGTACCAATCAAACCGTCACCTCATCCCGCAATAAATGATACAATATGGAAAGAAAATATGACTCTCAGACAATGGAGACAGTAAAATCTGTTTTTCAGGGCCTCTAAACTGTTGTTATTGTGCAAAAGTTAAATATTAAAGAAAGTAGACATATTATGGAATTGCCGCGTCCCTATTAACGTGCTCATTAAAAATTATCACATGACTTAACCCCTCTGTTGAACACTGAAAAAATAAATAAATAATACAGCGCCCAAAAAAAAGCAACATTTTTTGGTCAGCTTACATATTAAAAATAGCAACACCAAGAAATAGAAAAGACATCTGCCCCTATAAATAGTACAAATCAAACTCATCCCACTCAAAAGAAAAAAGAAAATATTCCTAAGTAAAGAACTATATAACTGATTGCGATTTTAATGGCCGGCTACTTTATACACTAATCAATCAAAGTTATTTAATCTGATTGTCAATAATTTAGTTTTTTTGGACAGTACTAAAAGAAATAAAAAAAATTATGATTATGCTGCAGCGGGAGCACTTCAGGCGGATGAGGGCTGTCAGGCTGAAGTTTACTCAAGTGAATTCACGTGGATAGCTCACCACCCTTCTCAATATGAAAAAGGTGCTCTAGTCTGAAACTGATCACCCAATAAGTCAAAGTACGTAATAGCAATAGATATATATATATATATATATATATATATATATACGACTGGCACTCACTATATGGGTCACATCAGCATCATTTAATGAATAAGCACAAAAGAATCAAACAGAAAAAATTCAATATTAATCACACTTTAAAAAGTACAATGTTAATCATACTTTTGAAAAACCACAGTTCCGGAAAACACAATATCTGTGGGAATCATATATTGAAAGTGATCACATTCAAAACACACCCTAAAATGTAAAAATATAAAATGTAAAATATACAATCCACTGGCAGCAGGTCTCTGCGTATGGGGTAAAGTCTTGCATATAAAATAGGGACTTATGGATAAAAATCCTTCAAGCGTAATATTATTGTGTTGCCCAAGTCCCGCTTGCCTAGACCTATGTGGCAAAAAGTTGCTCTTTGGCAGGAAAGTTCGATACTGTCACTAGGGCACTGTCCCTTTAGATTTTACATGCAACGTATATCCAGACAGTTTAACTCCAGAAAATCTGTCTCTCCAAAGTGCAATGTCCACGCTTGATGAATTACAGTCCGGTCCGATAGGGAGCAGAATGCCTTAATTAGAATTATATTGTGCCCAGTGTTGTTAAGGGCAGTATGGCATGGTGGTCGATGCTGTAAGAATATGTAGCTTACCGGTATGTGGTGGTACTCGGCAGTCCCGTTTCTCAGCTCTCTACTCACCACCGTACGGCTGTAGCTGCTCCCTCGGTGTCCTCGCTCTCTGGTGCGTCTCACGTGACTCTTCCAGAGATATCGCGAGGTTTGGTCTCTTGATTCGGTTGATGGGTGAGATTATGCTCACGGAATGAAAAGATATGGAGCGCTCCAATCTTAAAGTTTGCTTAGATGGTCCAAGTCGTATACAGGTTCTTTGTCAATGCAGAGATATAACGCCAAACGCGTTTCGGGGACCTCACTCCCTTTCCTCAGTGGCTTTATCCCTGCTAAAACGTCACATCCTTTTATATCGCCATGGGTCCTCTTCAAAATCTGGACTGGAACATACATTTTGCTTGTTGCGGTATTAGTGCGTTTTCCATGCGGTTTTTAGGACATATATGAGTTTTTTCAATATTGTCCTCATATTATTACGATTAATAGAGGTAATAAAGGAAAAATTGCTGCGGGAATGCTTTCACTTAAAAAAAATAAAAATAATAATTCCAAAACAGGTTAAAAATATTATCATTATAAAACTATCTTTATAAACGAGGGGGAGATACATTGTCCTGCAGTCTACCGTAAATCCATATTCATAGAAAAAGACATATTCATGGGAAAAACACAGTATTGTCATAGCCATTATATAATAATAAAATAGTACACTAAAGTTCCTGTAGTTTTGAAGTGGTCTTATTTGCTGCGAGTGGACACGGGGATGTGGGCCCATCCCCAAGAGGGGGATCACAGTGCCGATATACGGCCAGACGTGTGATCCCCCATTGGGTGAAAGGCACACAGCACAAGACCTATAGAAAGCCAAAAATCTCTAGCTCTGCATTCAAGCCTGCCGGAATTATACTTCCAAAGTCGTAAATCTGTTTATATTCCGCTCTCGACATCCGCTCGATGTGTTTCCCACCTCTCCAATGCCACAAAAGTCAGCCCTGTGGGATATTGTCCATGGACTTTTTTAAAGTGATTTGAGAGTGAGTGTTTTAAATATCCTTTTCTAATATTAGATATATGTTCGGATATTCTCACTCTCAAAGCTCTTTTTGTTCTCCCAACATATTGCCTGGAGCACGGGCATTGGATGAGGTAGACCACACTGGTTGAGTTACACGTAAGAAAGTGATCAATCTCCCAAACGAAAGAGTTTTGGGTAGAGTGTACCTTCTTAGTGTTTTTTGGGGCTTTGGCTGTTTTACAACAGATACATTGGCCGCATCTATAAAAACCCTTTAGATTGATCCACCCGCTGATGCCCGATGTTTTACTCTGTTTTGTCTTAATAGATGGAGCCACTTTTATACCCAAATTTGGCGCTTTCGTGTACGTAATCTGTGGTCTTGGTGGCCTTAGTCTACCTACAGTTTTGTCCTGAAGTAGGTGATGCCAGTGGCGTTTGACTATCTCTTCCACTTTCTTATGTTGTGTAGTATATGGGAGGATTATCCTGAATTGGGAGTCTACTTGATTCTTCGGAACTGTCTTTACTGTCAAAAACAAGCTCCTAGGTACCCTTCTTACTCTTTCTAAGGCTCCCTCTAATACTGTACTTGGATATTGTTTGGATAGAAACTTGTCTTTCAAGATCATGGCTTCTACTTCGAATTGTGCCTCTTCGGTACAGTTACGTTTCAATCTACAAAACTGCCCAAAGGGCACATTCAACAGCCAATTTGGCAAGTGACAACTTGAATGTAAAATGAATGCATTCCTAGCAGATGGTTTCTGGTAGGTCTTGCATACATACTTATTGTCTATTCTTGTAATCGACAAGTCTAAGAATTCTGTTTCTATCGAGTTAGTACTCGCAGTGAAGATCAAATTCAGGTCGTTTCTATTTAATTCGGATATAAACGTATTTAAAGTTTTGTGGTCTCCCTTCCAAATTAAAATAACGTCGTCTATGTAACGGAGCCAGACCACCAGGTCGCCCCCTCGGTATGGATCAATGGCCACCTGTTCCCATTGTGCTAGAAACGGGTTCGCATAACTGGGGGCGAACCTGGTGCCCATGGCAGTTCCTCTGATCTGCAGATAAAAACTCCCCTCAAAGTAAAAGTAGTTGTGCTGTAAAATGTGTTTAATCCCCTCTAAAATAAAATCTGACTGCTGTGTCTTCATTTTACCATTTTTTCCAGTTGTGTTTTTATGGCTCCTATGCCTAATTCATGATCTATCACCGTGTAGAGAGACTGGACATCAAGAGTTGTCATTATCCAGTCTTCCTCTAGTATTTCAATAATTTGGGTGGTATCCCTAAGATAAGATGTCGTGGTCTTCACCAAGGGTTGTAACCACGTGTCCACATACTTAGAAAGATTGGCTGTTAGGGAGCCAATGCCTGAAACTATGGGGCGGCCCGGAGGATTCTCCATGTCCTTATGAACCTTCGGAAGGCAATAAAAGACCGGGAGTCTTCCGGGCGTCCTCATAATGAAGTTGGATTCTTGTTTTGACAGGATGCCCATCTGAACTCCTCTCTGACAGTATTCACCTAACCTGTCGCCAAATTTCTCAGTAGGGTCAGCTTCAAGTTTTTCATATGAGTTGTCTGGAGCATTCCTGTATAAATTTCACAGTCTCAAGGATTACAATCGCTCCTCCTTTATCGGCGGGGCGGATAGTTATACTATCATTCTTCTGTAGTTCCTTGATTGCCACTATTTCCCTATTAGAGAGATTTTTTCTATAGAATTTTTTCTCTTTTATCTTTCTAAGGTCTACTTCTACGTTTTTCTGGAAGCTACCGATTACAGGGCCTATTTCGTTTCTCGGCAATTTCTTTGATTTATTCCTCAAATCCGCATGTTTGAAACCGTCCTCTACTTGTGGAGCTGTGGAGGTCGGATTCTTCATAAAGTATTTTTTTTAGACAGATATTTCTAATAAATTTCTGAATCCCAATATAAATACTAAATTTGTTCAGCTGTGCACTGGGTGCAAATTTCAATCCTTTATTAAGCAGGGAACTCTGTGAAGGTGTCAAAACTGTTACTTAAATTAATGATGTTATCTTGCTCTGCATTTAATACAACTATCTGTGATTCCTTCTTTTTCCTTCCCCTTCGTGTCTTCTTATTCCTATTTGGTGGTTGTGATATAGTGAATTCTGGGTTTCCCTCTGGTTGTGTGTTGGTGAGGTTCTCTGGTAAGGTGAATAGTGTTGTAGTTCTTCCTGTCTACTGTGATGATTGTGATGTCTCAAGTTGTACTGGTGTTTCTGTGGAGTTTTTGCTAACCTGTTGTGTTCCGGTGATCGTGAGTATCTGGGTTTTAATCTTGGTGAGTGATGTGGTGGAGTCCTGTCTAAAAAAGATTGCTGTGCTAGTGTCTCAAATCTGTTTCTAGTTGGTATAGTGGGTCTCATCTGTTCTGTGGGGGTATTGATAGGTCTGTCTCTGCTTTCTATTTTATTGTCATTTTTATTTTGTAGTTTATGAACAAAACTATGTTTTTTACATTTTTTTTCGCAATTATTTCTGATTCGGTTTTGTCCAAACTTTTACATATCCTATCCTGCCACAGATTAAAAATACTGTCTTTGGGTAATTGGTCTATTTTTACTTTCATTTGGTTGATGTTTTCAGTTATAGCCCCCAGAATTTTGACTCTCCTTTTAATAATCAACTCCACTACTGTTCGTGACTGTATATGGAGGAGGTTTTCCCATTCAAGGTTGAATTCCTCTCCATATAGGTCCTGTGCCGGTGTCTTCAGTAGTTGTAACCCTTTTGGGATTCTATCCTGTTCTAAATATTGACGCAGGGATTTGATCTCCCAATTTTTTCTAAGTTGTTTCAGAACTAGATTTTCCAACTCTCTAAATAGGTCATGTGTGGATTTAACCTCAATGTTCACTGTTTCTGGTGTTTCAAATAAGAAGGAATCCACCTTCTGTTTCTTTAGCTCAATATGACTCCACATATCTATACTAGGAATTGTGGGAGCTAAATCCACGAATTGGGTGATAAAGGATGGCTATTAAAGTGAATTCACGTGGATAGCTCACCACCCTTCTCAATATGAAAAAGGTGCTCTAGTCTGAAACTGATCACCTAATCAGTCAAAGTACGTAATAGGAATAGATATATATACGACTGGCACTCACTATGTGGGTCACATCAGCATCATTTCATGAATAAGCACAATAAGATCAAACAGAAAAAATTCTATATTAATCACTCTTTAAAAAGTACAATGTCAATCACACTTTTGAAAAACCAAACCTAAAATGTAAAAATATAAAATGTAAAATATACAATTCACTGGCAACAGGTCTCTGCGTATGGGGTAAAGTCTTGCATTTAAAATAGGGACTTATGGATAAAATGTCAATCACACATTTGAAAAACCACAGTTCCGGAAAACACAATATCTGTGGGAATCATATATTGAAAGTGATCACATTAAAAACACACCCTAAAATGTAAAAATATAAAATGTAAAATATACAATCCACTGGCAGCAGGTCTCTGCGTATGGGGTAAAGTCTTGCATATAAAATAGGGACTTATGGATAAAATTCCTTCAAGCGTAATATTATTGTGTTGCCCAAGTCCCGCTTGCCTAGATCTATGTGGCAAAAAGTTGCTCTTTGGCAGGAAAGTTCGATACTGTCACTAGGGAACTGTCCCTTTAGATTTTACATGCAACGTATATCCAGACAGTTTAACTCCAGAAAATCTGTCTCTCTAAAGTGCAATGTCCATGCTTGATGAATTACAGTCCGGTCCGATAGGGAGCAGAACGCCTTAATTAGAATTATATTGTGCCCAGTGTTGTTAAGGACAGTATCGCATGGTGGTCGATGCTGTAAGAATATGTAGCTTACCGGTATGTGGTGGTACTCGGCAGTCCCGTTTCTCAGCTCTTTACTCACCACCGTACGGCTGTAGCTGCTCCCTCAGCGTCCTCGCTCTCTGGTGCATCTCACGTGACTCTTCCAGAGATATCGCGAGGTTTGGTCTCTTGATCCGGTTCGTGGGTGAGATTATGCTCACGGAATGAAAAGATATGGAGCGCTCCAATCTTAAAGTTTGCTTAGATGGTCCAAGTCGTATACAGGTTCTTTGTCAATGCAGAGCTATAACGCCAAACGCCTTTCGGGGACCTCACTCCCCTTCCTCAGTGGCTTTATCCCTGCTAAAACGTCACATCCTTTTATATCGCCATGGGTCCTCTTCAAAATCTAGACTGGAACATACATTTTGCTTGTTGCAGTATTAGTGCGTCTTCCATGCGGTTTTTGGGCAACATATGTGTTTTTTCAATATTGTCCTCATATTATTACGATTAATAGAGGTAATAAAGGAAAAACTGCTGCGGGATTGCTTTCACTTAAAAAATATAAAAAATGTCCAAAAAAGGTTAAAAATATTATCATTATAAAACTATCTTTATAAATGAGGGGGAGATACATTGTCCTGCAGTCAACCGTAAATCAAAAGATAGTTTTATAATGATAAATACTAGGCCTACAATTTATATTCAGCTAAATCTGTGGTTACTGCTGTGGCTGGTCAAGTTATATAGTGTCCGTCAAAGCACAGTTTTTTTTCTGGGTCGAAATACAATTCCCAACTTAGCAATTCCCTAAATCAGTGGTTTCTGCTGTATCAGGCCAAGTTTAAATCTATCCATAAAAGGGTATATTACATTGAAGGTGCTGATAGGGTCATCCTCAATAACTTCACACACTACCGTGTATTTACAAGTATAATTCTGTCCGTAAACGTATGCCTGTCATCCAGCGCCTAAATACTAGGCCTACAATTTATATTCAGCTAAATCTGTTGTTACTGCTGTGCCTGTATTAGTGTAATACGGTACCTAAATAGATAGCCAGATTGTGTTAGGTGCCTGTAAAAAAAGGCCTGAATTTGAATTCAATACATTGGGCCAAATAATTTTTTTCTTATTGTTGTGAACGGTAACAATGAGGAAAACATCTAGTAAGGGAGGCGGACATGGTCGTGGTGGTGTTAATGGACCCTCTGGTTCTGGGAGAGGACGTGGTCGTTCTGCCACAGCCACACGTCCTAGTATACCAACTACCTCAGGTCCCAGTAGACGCCAGAATTTACAGCGATATTTGGTGGGGCCCAATGCCGTTCTAAGGATGGTAAGGCCTGAGCAGGTACAGGCATTAGTCAATTGGGTGGCCGACACCGCACAGGAGTTGTGGCGGGGTATTGAACAACAGACAGACGAGTGGTTGCTGCCGGTGAGCCTCAAGCCCGGCCTGGTCGTGTGCGATAATGGGCGAAATCTCGTTGCAGCTCTGGGACTAGCCGGTTTGACGCACATCCCTTGCCTGGTGCATGTGCTGAATTTGGTGGTGCAGAAGTTCATTCACAACTACCACGACATGTCAGAGCTGCTGCATCAAGTGCGGGCCGTCTGTGCGCGCTTCCGGTGTTCACATCCTGCCGCTGCTCGCCTGTCTGCGCTAACTTCGGCCTTCCCGCTTACCGCCTAATATGAGACGTGCCCACCAGGTGGAACTCCACCTTGCACATGCTGTGCGAGCAGCAGCAGGCCATAGTGGAGTTTCAGCTGCAGCACGCACGGGTCAGTCGCACTGCGGAACAGCACCATTTCACCACCAATGACTGGGCCTCCATGCGAGACCTGTGTGCCCTGTTTTGAGTACTCCACCAACATGGCCAGTGGCGATGACACCGTTATCAGCGTTACAATACCACTTCTATGTCTCCTTGAGAAAACACTTAGGGCGAAGATGGAAGAGGAGGAGGAGGGAGAGGGGTCATTTTTAGCACTTTCAGGCCAGTCTCTTCGAAGTGACAAATGTGGCCAGCCAGGGCCCACTACTGGGGGACGAGGAGGAGGTGTAGGAGGATGGGGATGAAGCATGTTCACAGCGGGGTGGCACCCAACGCAGCTCGGGCCCATCACTGGTGCATGGCTGGGGGGAAACGCAGGATGATGATGATACGCCTCCCACAGAGGACAGCTTGTCCTTACCTCTGGGCAGCCTGGCACACATGAGCGACTACATGCTGCAGTGCCTGCGCAACGACAGCAGAGTTGCCCACATTTTAACGTGTGCGGACTACTGGGTTGCCACCCTGCTGGATCCCCAGTACAAAGACAATGTGCCCACCTTACTTCCTGCACTGGAGCGTGATAGGAAGATGCGCGAATACAAGCGCACGTTGGTAGACGCGCTACTGAGAGCATTCCCAAATGTCACAGGGGAACAAGTGGAAGCCCAAGGCGAAGGCAGAGGAGAAGCAAGAGGTCGCCAATGCAGCTGTGTCACGGCCAGCTCCTCTGAGGGCAGGGTTAGCATGGCAGAGATGTGGAAAAGTTTTGTCAACACGCCACAGCTAACTGCACCACCACCTGATATGGAACGTGTTAGCAGGAGGCAACATTTCACTAACATGGTGGAACAGTACGTGTGCAGACCCCTCCACGTACTGACTGATAGTTCGGTCCCATTCAACTTCTGGGTCTCCAAATTGTCCACGTGGCCAGAGCTAACCTTTTATGCCTTGGAGGTGCTGGCCTGCCCGGCGGCCAGCGTTTTGTCTGAACGTGTATTCAGCAAGGCAGGGGGGGTCATTACAGACAAACGCAGCCGTCTGTCTACAGCCAATGTGGACAAGCTGACGTTCATAAAAATGAACCAGGCATGGATCCCACAGGACCTGTCTATCCCTTGTGCAGATTAGACATTTATAACTAGTGCCGGGGCCTAAAAATATCTGACAGTGGCCTGTTCCAGTGTTGGGTGACATGAAGCCTGATTCTCTGCTATGACATGAAGCCTGAATCTCTGCTATGGGACCTCTCTCCTCTGTCTGGGTGCCGGGGCCTAAATATCCGACAGTGGCCTGTTCCAGTGGTGGGTGACATGAAGCCTGATTCTCTGCTATGGGACCTCTCCAATTGATATTGGTTAATATTTATTTATTTTATTTTTATTCATTTCCCTATCCACATTTGTTTGCAGGGGATTTGCCTACATTTTTTTTTTTTTGCAGCCCTCTAGCCCTTTCCTGGGCTGTTTTACATCCTTTTTAGTGCCGAAAAGTTTGGGTCCCCATTGACTTAAATGGGGTTCGGGGCGAAGTTCGGGTCGAGTTCGGATCCCGAACCCGAACATTTCCAGGACGTTCGGCTGAACTTCTCGAACCCGAACATCCAGGTGTTCGCTCAACTCTACAGTTAATGATTTCCGGGATTACATAGACAACAGATATTTTTCAGATTGCAGCCTGCCACCCTCTATTCAACAAGCCAAGAAAATTATTCGGGTTATAGCCACACATGAAAGAAGCAGACTTACAGTTTCTAATAGATCACATCTTATGACAATCAAAATTCTTGGCAAACCAATGTCAAGCTGGGGTCCGGAAATATATGTTAAGTCTTGGTTACGGAGAAATTCGCACACTGCCACAGACCTCAGAGTAAAAAAAAAAGGCACCCAAACAATATGATGAAAATTTCTCAGCCATTTGGTCTTTGTTTTAATTGGATAGCAATGAAGTTTCTTTGTGGCTTGGGCATTTCCTCATTGCCTGCTGATATACACTCACCTAAAGAATTATTAGGAACACCTGTTCTATTTCTCATTAATGCAATTATCTAGTCAACCAATCACATGGCAGTTGCTTCAATGCATGTAGGGTTGTGGTCCTGGTCAACACAATCTCCTGAACTCCAAACTGAATGTCAGAATAGGAAAAAAAAGGTGATTTAAGCAATTTTGAGTGTGGCATGGTTGTTGGTGCCAGACGGGCCGGTCTGAGTATTTCACAATCTGCTCAGTTACTGGGATTTTCACGCACAACTATTTCTAGGGTTTACAAAGAATGGTGTGAAAAGGGAAAAACATCCAGTATGCGGCAGTCCTGTGGGCGAAAATGCCTTGTTGATGCTAGAGGTCAGAGGAGAATGGGCCGACTGATTCAAGCTGATAGAAGAGCAACGTTGACTGAAATAACCACTCGTTACAACCGAGGTATGCAGCAAAGCATTTGTGAAGCCACAACACGCACAACCTTGAGGCGGATGGGCTACAACAGCAGAAGACCCCACCGGGTATCACTCATCTCCACTACAAATAGGAAAAAGAGGCTACAATTTGCACGAGCTCACCAAAATTGGACTGTTGAAGACTGGAAAAATGGTTTCTTGAACATGACAATGAGTTCACTGTACTAAAATGGCCCCCACAGTCACCAGATCTCAACCCAATAGAGCATCTTTGGGATGTGGTGGAACGGGAGCTTCGTGCCCTGGATGTGCATCCCTCAAATCTCCATCAACTGCAAGATGCTATCCTATCAATATGGGCCAACATTTCTAAAGAATGCTATCAGCACGTAGAATTAAGGCAGTTCTGAAGGCAAAAGGGGGTCCAACACCATATTAGTATGGTGTTCCTAATAATTCTTTAGGTTAGTGGATTCTCTGTAGAAAGTGGCAGGTAATAGTTCTTCAAGTTCTCAGTTCTTCTCCCTTTCATTACATGCTGACACCTGACAACTTGTGCAGTACTGGAGAGTCCAGTGCATCTAGCTGGTGAAGTACATTGCATGGTATGTCAGGTGTCATCGGGCAATGACTGGGAGTAGCAAAGCTGAGGCCTGGTTGTAGCTTGGCCAGTCCTCAGTTCTTCTCCATTTCATTACATGCTGACAACTTGTGCAGTACTGAAGAGTCCAGTAGATCTAGCTGGTCAAGTGTACTGCATGGTATGTCTGGTGCCAACGGGCAATGACTGGGAGTAGCAGAGCTGAGGCCTGGTTGTAGCTTGGACAGTAATCAATTCTCCCTTTCAATGAATGCTGACAGGCTTTCTATATGTAATTTTACTGTAGTTTCCAAACCATTATCTTCCTTTTGATGATACATCAGCAGCCAGCTTTAGTTTTTGATGGAATTCTGTCAATGTGTTCACTAGATATCACATCCTTGAAATGGCACATAATGTATGTGTTGTACCTTCCCGTTCGCTGATGAATATTAAAATATAAGATCATAAACTGGTATGTGGGTATTTTTTAAACTTGAAAATTAGTTGCATTTGTATTGTTTTTACACTAATTTCATAAGTTCTATCGTTTATGGGTAAAATTTAAATTGTAGACGAACAAGGACAGTTGCGTGATTTGCGCTGTTCGTCGCAACGAAGGTAGACTTTTGAAATCGAGAATATGTTGTTAATAATTTGAATCTTACACCTGCGTATTCTTAGCAACGAGGAAACCCAAGACAGGCGCTGGCTGGTTTATTCTAAACAGAAGGACTGTGTTTTGTGTTTTCCCTGACGACTATTCTCAGTATCACGGAAAGCTTTTGTGTCTGGTGGCTGCAGTGACGGGAAGAACCTCAGCAGTCGACTTGAGTCTTCATGAAAATAGTTCTGACCATTTAGAGAACATTCTTAAATGGATGGAAGCTGAAAAAAGATTTAGATGTGGGAAAACTATTGATGCATCAATACAGAAGCAAATACTGCTTGAAAAACAGCGTTGGCGGGAAATTCTAGAAAGGCTTCTGGCCACGGTGCAGTTTTTGGCATCTCATAACATCATTTAGAGGTCACAGGGATAATTTAGAAGAAGAGGGAAGTGGAAATTGTAGAGATCTAATTAAACATTGTGCAAGATTTGATCCTGTTCTTCGTGAGCACTTACAGAGGATAGACGATAAACGTGTACACAACCATTACTTGGGCAAAAACATCCAAAATGAATTAATTGCACTAATGGCCAAACTTGTCAAGCAAACAGTTATTGAAAAGATTCTCCAGGCAAAATATTACTCAATCATTCTTGATTGCACTAGAGACATCAGTCACATTGAACAGATGACTGTGGTATTGCGCCATGTTAATGCAAAGTCAGGAGACATTGAAGAACATTTCATTGGATTTATACCAGTGGAAAAAAACTGCAGCTGAAGAGTTGACTAAAACCATACTCCTGGAAATTGAACAATCTGGTTTGGACATCAAAAACTGTAGAGGGTAGGGATATGATAATGGTGCTAACATGCGGAGAGAGAAGAGTGGGGTCAAAACCAGGATATTTAATATAAATCCTTTAGCCTTTTTTACACCCTGTGGATGTCACAGTTGGAATTTGGTACTCGGCGATGCAGCATCATCTTGTTCAAAAGCTAAACTTTTTTGGGGGGTTTTGCAACGACTGTACACATTTTCTGGCTCATCCAATAGGTGGGCTGCTTTAAAAGAGAAGGTTACTATTAACCTCAGGCCATTATCTGACACTAGATGGGAATGCAGAGTTGAGAGTGTGAAGGCTGTTCGCTACCAACTAAAAGAAATCGCTGAGTGTCTGGAAGAGATGGCACAGAAAAACAATGTAATTCACTACAAGAAGAAATTTTGTCATACGAGTATGTACTATCATTAGTTGTGTGGTATGAGATTTTGGTGAACATTAACATGATCAGCAAAGGATGGCAAAAGTCTAATATGCAGTTAGATACATCATTGAAGCATTTGGAAGAATTCCTTCGCTGGTTGGAAGATTATAGACAAAATGGCTTTACTTCTGCAATTGTTGCTGCCAGCAAATTGGACATTCCAAAACAATTTCGAATACGCAGGGCTAAAAGAATGTTTGAGATGAACTAGTTGTTAAACCCGCAGACAAATTCAGAACAGAATACTTCAACATTGTTGTTGACAAGATTCGCACTAGTGCTTCTTATGACATCTCATCTTTATGCATGAAATCTGATGAAGACCTTTTACAAAACTGCAAATAACTGGAAACACAACTTACTTTACCCAATTCTTCTGATTCTGACGTATGGGGTCTAGAATTGTACAAAGAGCTACGAATGTGTAATCTAACTATACCGCAAAAATTGGATATGTGGGGGTCTTTGAAATACCTCATTGATAATAATTTAACTGATGTTTATCCAAACATTTACGCAGCATCAAGAGTCATCTTAACAATTCCAGTTACTGTTGCATCGGCAGAGAGGAGCTTTTCAAAACTAAAATGAATAAAAACCTACCTCAGATCGACTATGAGCCAAGAGAGATTATCTGCTCTGGCAATTTTGTCCATTGAACATGATCTGGCTTCAAAATTGAATTATTCAGATGTGATGAATGAATATACAACAGCAAAATGTAGGAGAATGTTTTAAAATTCAGCTTGTGCTGACTCAAAGATGTGGTCCTTTGAAAGTTTACAATTGTCAACACCTCAAGGAGGCTTGTGTATGAGCCCCAACTGTGATTTAGCACACATTTTGTGATAATTTCTTCAAACTCAGAGATTTTCCCCCCTTTTACGTTTTACTGTATGTTATTTATTGTTGTATATTGTTATTTAAGTTTGTTACGCTGCTGGAAAATTTGAAACTCAGGGTTTTTTGATGCTTGGTATTTTAAGTTATTGATATTCTTTTTTGTTAGAGGAAACTGTGGTACACAGGATAGGATATAAGTGTATGATCGCAGGGGGTCCGACCGCTGGGACCCCCGTGATCTCCTGCCTGGTGCCCAGGTAATCCTCTGCGAGAATACTGTTGACCAGAGTCTGAAGCTATGGTCAACAAGCCCCCTCGATGAATCTCTTTGGTAGAGTCAGAGAAACGCTGTATCTCTGTCTCTCCCATAGAGATGAATGGAGGGGGCGTGCCGCTCTGAAGCCTAGCAGAGCCGGCATTTTGGACACTGGGCAGCAGACCCCCCCCCCCCCCCTCTTCCTCGATCAGACATCTGATGTCCTATCCTGTGGATAGAGAATAAGATGTAGGGGAGAAACTGAGTTATTTATTTAAGTTATTAAAAAAGAATTGCACTTTGTACCTGTTCTGTTGTAAGAGTATTTATTTTCCCTTAAAACAATGCTGACAAATGTATTGCACATTTAATAGACAGACTAAGGATACTTTACCAAGTGTTTTTGTTTGTAGTTGATCTTTACTATCGCTTGCATATCTTGTGTTCGTGGGGGCCTCATGTTCGAGTTTCGCCTTAGGCTGGGTTCACACTTGAGCGCATTTTATATGCGCGTTTAACGCGCGTTTTTTGCAATAGTAAACACGCGTTTGACGCGCGTTTGTGTGATTGACTGCAGTGTCCTATGGCCACAAACGCGCGTCAAAACGCCCCAAAGAAGCTCAAGAACTTTTTTGAGCGTAGGGCGTTTTTCATCGCGTTTGAACGCGCTGTAAAACGCTCAAGTGTGAACCAGGGCCATAGGGAAGCATTGGTTTTCATGTGTTGAGCGTTTTACAGCGCGTTTGAATGCGCTGTAAAACGCTCAAGTGTGAACCCAGCCTAAGGCCTCACAAAGTTTAGAGCCGCATCTGAAAATCTGTTCTGAGATTTGCAGATGTTGTACGTGCTAGGATTAAGAAGGAGCTAGATAGTGGTAGAATTGCAGGTCCCTTTGATTCACCACCATTTGAGAATTTCCATGTATCCCCTTTGGGTATTGTTCCGAAAAAGGAGCCTGGCAAGTATAGGTTAATTCACCATTTGTCTTTCCCTGTTCATAATTCCCCTAATGATGAGGTGTCTAAGGAGGAGGCTACAGTTTCCTATGCATCTTTTGATCAAGTAGTGGATTTACTGAAACGTTTTGGCGTGGGGCCTTACTGGCAAAAGCTGATATTAAATCAGCATTCAGGCTTTTGCCGCTTATGCCTCAGGGTTTTAATTCTTTGGGTTTTAGTTTTGATAATACGTTTTATTTTGACAGTTGCTCGTACTTTGAATCTTTTCACACTGAGGGAGTTACAGTCTTTGTTAGGCTCATTAAATTTAGCGTGTAGAATTATTCCAATAGGCCGTGTTTTTTTTTTTTTTTCAAAAAGGTTGTATTTTGCTACAAGAGGTTTGCGGTCACCTAAGGCCCCTTTCACAAGGGTGAGTTTTCCGCACGGGCGCAATGTGTGAGGTGAACGCATTGCACCCGCACTGAATCCGGACCCATTCATTTCTATGGGGCTGTGTACATGAGCATTGCGTGAAAATCGCAGCAGGGTCTATATTCAGCGTTTTTCACGCAATGCAGGACCCATAGAAGTGAATAGGGGTGCATGAATAGCGCATTGCATCCGGATGCACTGCGTTGCATTTTTCACGCAAGTAACTTAGGAACACTAATGGGATCTAATATAGGAAGTAGGCGTTTCTCTGCGTCTGTTTTGAGCCAACATAAGAGGGAGAAGTTGGCTGTATCACTTTACAGCCCTTGCGGAGCCCAAACTTTTCAAAATGCCAAAGACACCACGTGGCATAAACATTGAGAAGCTAATTGTCCTGGTGCAGGACAAGCCCTGCCTCTAGGATCTTCGGTCTGGGGAGTACCAGGACCGTTATAAAAAGGACGCCGCCTGGGTGGAGATAACCCAGGATCTCTTTGCCCCAATCTGGGAAAAAAAACAAGGCCAAAGTCGCAAGAATTTAAGTAAGTACACAATGTATACATGTTTGATCCTTGCTGTGCTCCCTAGTATATAGGCCTTGTTATACATTATTGTCTGTCTAAATTTAGAAATTAATACATGTTCATTTTATGTCTTTGTATTACCAGTTGAAGAGGTCAAGAATCGTTGGCGGAGCTGCCGTGACCAGTTCCGCAAAGAGATGAAGCAGCATGGGCGGAGCGGGGCTGGTCCCCCCAAGAAAAGACCATATATATTCCGGGAGCAGCTGATGTTCCTGTGCGACGTCATGGAGCTGCGTCCATAAGTCCATTCTACACACTGACCACTACATGTGACGCTATACACACTGTAATGTAGAATACTTATGTACTGTCAATGTTTTGAATCGGTCAATGTGAGATGTCATAGATGCTGACAGCAACCATTCACATTCCTCCTTTCTTTTGCAAAAGTAGGAGAATTAAATGACAAGTGGAGTTAGATTTATGGTATGGACACCTAGGTTACGGCTGTAGCAGGGTTAACACGCATGCTTTATGAGACATGTGATGTAAACTAAATGCTAATAAATGCATTATGCAATAGCTTTTCTAGGCCTTTTGCTTAAAGCTAACACGATGGGTATAGACATTCAAGTTAAGAGTGTGTGTGTGTGTTATCCCTTCTACATCTGTACTTATAATACTCAGAATGTAGTTAAAGGGGTATTTTCATCTTAATGATCATACCTTATTTCATTAAGTATGTGCCAATGATAATTTTTGCCAATATAAACTATTATTAAATTTCTACCTTTCTAGGTCAAATATTGTAGATTGTACCCCAGCTTCTCTGGCGCGAGTCCCTGGGCTGCGCTTGCAACATAAGCTCCTTCTTTCTTCTTGCCTGCCACTCAGTCATCACATGAGCGCGCACGCCGCCCATGCCCAGAGCGTTGCCGCTTCACAGAGACGCACATGCTCTGTATGCAGCGGCCGTAGAGGGAGAGAATGGTGGAGAAGGAGGGGAGCTGTCAGCCTTCAGCAGTGCAGCCACAATCAGTGAATGGTGAGGAGAACGGGGCTGCGCTGCTGTGTGTAACTGTGCCGACTCCCCCTTTCAGATGGTGGAGGAGGAGGAGGGGAGCTGTCAGCGTTCAGCAATGCAGCCAGGGTCAGTGAATGGTGAGAACGGGCTGCGCTGCTCTGTGTTACTGTGCCGACCCCTCCTTCAGAAGGAGGAGAAGGGGAGCTGTCAGCATTCAGCAGAGCAGCCTGGATCAGTGAATGGTGAGGAGAACGGGGCTGCGCTGCTGTGTGTAACTGTGCCGACTCCCCCTTTCAGGTGGTGGAGGAGGAGGAGGGGAGCTGTCAGCGTTCAGCAGCGCAGCCAGGGTCAGTGAATGGTGAGAACGGGCTGCCCTGCTCTGTGTTACTGTGCCGACCCCTCCTTCAGAAGGAGGAGAAGGGGAGCTGTCAGCATTCAGCAGAGCAGCCTGGATCAGTGAATGGTGAGGAGAGCTGCCCTGCTGTGGATAACTGTCCCAACCCCCCCCCCCCCCCACCCTCTCTTTCAGTTTCATGGTTGGCCAAGTGGAACCCCATGCTGGCAGCTGATGTCAGCTGTTAACCCCTTATTAAACCCCACTTATTAAACCTGACAGGGCACACCTGTGAAGTAAAAACCATTTCCGGTGACTAACTCTTGAAGCTCATCAAGAGAATGCCAAGAGTGTGCAAAGCAGTAATCAAAGCAAAAGGTGGCTACTTTGAAGAACCTAGAATATGACATATTTTCAGTTGTTTCACCCTTTTTTATTATGTATATAATTCCACATGTGTTAATTCATAGTTTTGATGCCTTCAGTGTGAATCTACAATTTTCATAGTCATGAAAATAAAGAAAACTCTTTGAATGAGAAGGTGTGTCCAAACTTTTGGTCTGTACTGTATATATAATTGTCTATATGTATAGGTAGTGCTTCTCTCCCCCCCTTCTCTCTCTTTTCCCACTCTTTTGTTTTAGGGTACCTGTAAAGGTGTTCTGAGGTAACCGGATTTTTCCTGTTCTGGGATGTTGGCTGGCTGAAGAATCCTGGGAGCTGATTGGTGGAGAGCGGTTGCTGGGGGAGAATTCCGTCGATTTGATTTGCTTTGATGTTTGCGGCGGGAATCTTGTCTCCTTTATATTGCAGCTGCTCCGGTGGTTGACCAGTCTGAAGAGAGAAGAGGAGCATAGCTGGATCTGTGCCATGGACGTCTTGCTGAGGCAGCTGTTGGAGAAAGCGGGGGCCGCCGGCAGTGAAGATTGGCTGCGGAGATGTTTGGACCAGCCGCCGACAGTGAGGACAGAGCCGGAGGAAGAAGCCAGCGCTGTGCAGGATCGGGGCAGTGAAGAGCCGACTGCCTGTCTGCAGAGGGAGGAGGGGTTGCCTGCGCTCCGTGGCAAAAGAGCAAAAAGAGCTAGGAGCGCTTATACTCCTCCTCCTGAAGCTGGACGCCGGAAGAGCAGGGCTGTATCAAGAAGAGAGGAGGCAGCGACATCTAGTGGCAACAAGGGGAGAAGCAGGTCCTCAAGAAGAAGCATAGCTGGATCGGTACCGTCAGCATGAATTGTGCTGGCAGTTCAAAGGAACAGCTCCACCGCCATCTTGTGGCAGAAAATGAGAACATTCCTGGAGGCAGCTTTACAAGAGAAGATGCTGATGTATTAATGGGACAGCTAGTTGAGGAGTTCCCACAACTTGTGGTTGAGCCTCCTCCCGGCCCCCATGGAAGACCTCGGTGTGAGACATCCTCTGGGTCAGTCCAGGAGGGAGCTACGGATGGTGAGAATTTTAATGTGTCGTCTGTGTCTGAATCTCTGTTACTGTCAGGTCTGGTTAAGCTGCTAGCGGAGGTAGCTAGTATATTCGAATATCGAATTTCGCGCGAATATTCGAATATCGAATTTTTTTCGCGAATATCGGCACTTCGCTAGTTCGCGAATATTTCGAATATAGTGATATAAATTCGATATTTCGAATATTCGTTTTTTTTTTAGTGTTATATTTTTTTCTTTCCCACTTCCCTAAAGTTGTTCTTACCTGTCCTTTGGATTCCTGGCTTCCTGGCTGCTCCAGTCAGTGCCCGTTGCCGCTTCTGCCGACTTCCATGCTCATGGAGCGTCCCCATCACCATGGGAACATCTCCATATACTAGAATGTACTGTCGGATTTGAGAATTACGTTGAAATCGCAATTCGATTTTTTTCAAGTTATAATAATCGAATTTCGATTTTAACTTAGCACTGCTATATGCCATATTAGTTAGCCTAATATGGCATATAGCAGTGCTAAGTTAAAATCGAAATTCGATTATTATAACTTGAAAAAATCGAATTGCGATTTCAACGTAATTCTCAAATCCGACAGTACATTCTAGTATATGGAGTCGTTCCCATGGTGATGGGGACGCTCCATAACTAAGCATGGAATATGGCTTCAATGGCTTGGTAGAATTAGCGAATTGACGAATATATTCGTTATATTCCACAAAACGAATATAACGAATGTATTCGTCATATTCCACAAAACGAAGATAACGAATGTATTCGTCATATATCACAAAACGAAGATAACGAAGTATTCTGCATCTTCATTTTAGCTACCTATTCATCAATTTCGCTAATTCTAGCAATGATATAGGAAAGTTGACTATAGAGACAGCTAAGTTTAATTCGCTATGCGACTTATATGACTGCTTTTTTTATAAATAGTATAATTATAATAATTATCAGGTATTATAATTATTCTATTTATTTAAAAAAAAGCAGTAATATAATCGCATAGCGAATTAAACTTAGCTGTCTCTATAGTCAACTTTCCTATATCATTGCTAGAATTAGCGAAGTTGATGAATAGGTAGCTAAAACGAAGATGCAGAATACTTCGTTATCTTCGTTTTGTGGAATATGACGAATACATTCCTTATATTCGTTTTGTGGAATATAACGAATATATTCGTCAATTCGCTAATTCTACCAAGCCATTGAAGCCAACCATATAGTAAACCAGGTCCAAGTTGGAATCGCAATTCGATTATGTCAAGTTATAATAATCGAATTTCGATTTTAACTTAGCACTGCTATATGCCATATTAGGCTAACTAATATGGCATATAGCAGTGCTAAGTTAAAAATCGAAATTCAATTATTATAACTTGAAAAAATCGAATTGCGATTTCAACGTAATTCTCAAATCCGACAGTACATTCTAGTATATGGAGATGTTCCCATGGTGATGGGGACGCTCCATGAGCACGGAAGTCGGCAGAAGCGGCAACGGGCACTGACTGGAGCAGCTAAGTTTAATTCGCTATGCGATTATATTACTGCTTTTTTTTTAAATAAATAGAATAATTATAATACCTGATAATTATTATAATTATACTATTTATAAAAAAAAGCAGTAATATAATCGCATAGCGAATTATACTTAGCTGTCTCTATAGTCAACTTTCCTATATCATTGCTAGAATTAGCGAAATTGATGAATATGTAGCTAAAATGAAGATGCAGAATACTTCGTTATCTTCGTTTTGTGATATATGACGAATACATTCGTTATCTTTGTTTTGTGGAATATGACGAATACATTCGTTATATTCGTTTTGTGGAATATAACGAATATATTCGTCAATTCGCTAATTCTACCAAGCCATTGAAGCCATATTCCATGCTTATGGAGCGTCCCCATCACCATGGGAACGACTCCATATACTAGAATGTACTGTCGGATTTGAGAATTACGTTGAAATCGCAATTCGATTTTTTCAAGTTATAATAATCGAATTTCGATTTTAACTTAGCACTGCTATATGCCATATTAGTTAGCCTAATATGGCATATAGCAGTGCTAAGTTAAAATCGAAATTCGATTATTATAACTTGAAAAAATCGAATTGCAATTTCAATAGGAGAGTAGCCTTTAAGTTAAAATCGAAATTCGATTATTTAAATCGCATATTAATCGCGATAACAAGAATAATGACGAATATTCGATTTCGACTAATATAAAACGAATATTCTATCGAATATTCGCGAATTTCGTCGAAATCGAATATGGCACCTGCCGCTCATCACTAGTGGCGGTGAGAAAGTTATTGATAGCAGCGCAGCGGTGGTAGAAACCGTGCCTGTTTTGGAGAAAGGTATCGGAGTGAATGAATTATGTGTTAAGGAGGCGATGGTATGTGAAATTTCGCTGCTGGGTTTTCACTTGAATAGTAATATTAAGGAGAAAATTTGGCAGTTGGAATTTATGGATGTAATGTCATTGTTACCGTCTGCTAAGGAGCATGTGGTACGGTTAGAAAAAAGAGGAGAAAAATGATTATGATAGAAGACGTTTTTCTCCTAGGTCTTTCAATAATTGGATTCAAGCATTTAGCATTTATGCCGCAGTGCTTGGTGAAAAACACCCAGAATATTGTAGCGGTCTTTTTCAGCATTTAGATATTATTCTGGAGGCCTACCGCAACTTTGGTGGGATGGCGTGGTTTCAGTACGACAAAATGTTTTGCCAAAAATTGGCGATACATCCGTCAATGAAATGGGGAGTGAAAGATATCGGATTGTGGGTCAATGCAAAAGTCACAGCCATTTAAATCACCTGCTAACCCGCAATCGAATTTTAGGAAAGGTGTATGTTTTGCATTTAATGAGTCTTCATGGTTGGCTAACTGCAGATATAAACATGAATGTTCATTTTGTGGTGGTACGCGTCCAATGATGTGTTGTTTTAAAAGGAAATCTCAGGTCAACCATGTGGGATACCTTGTTATTGTCTTTATCCTTATGTGTCGTGTATGTGTCGTGTTAGTTTGTCTACCCGTATGTCTGGTTTACATGTCTATGCATAAGTTTCTCTTTTTGTGGAAGCTTTTTTTCTTGTTGGGCCGGGGGTTTCTTAAAATTGTGCGGATATTTTCAATCTAGATGAGCAGCCCAATTGTTATTATCTGTACTTTGATGCTATCATTTATTGTGTCTCAATAAAATGATTGAACAACAATTACACACACAATAGCACTTATAGTTATTTTGCTTCTTAATAATTATTATTTTTTTTAATTTTATTCTCTAATTATGTTTTAAAGATTATTGCACCATTAGCTAACCTTATTTTTTATTTTACAGGCATGAAATTAATATTTAAATCGCCTTACGTTCAACTATAATTTTACGAGACACTCACACAATTGAAATGGTAAGTTTACAGTGTAATTTTGCAGTCTAAAAAACGCACTGCACTTATATAATAAAAAAGTTTTTCTATATATTCCTTTCTAAATTACATTTATTCTATGGATTTTCAAAATAGGACCCAATACCAATAAAATATAGACAATAATACTGTCTATTCACTGAATTCTTTTATACCATGACATTATTAGACACCATCTTTATAAATAAAATACATTATTTATATAACACTTTTTAGCTCTAAATATTTATTTTAATGTTTTTATTTTTTTTTAAAATATTTTTTGTTATAGGATGTACCGCAAAATGACACAAATGGTAATATCATTTCTGGATTAGAACAAATTGAACAATATTAATTAGAGGGAATTTATTCAGAAAATTCGGCAATACAATTTCATCAAGGTATCCGATAGTCCCGGTATCTTATATAAATAGTATATTTTTTTTTTTTTTTTTTTTTATAGGATGTACCGCAAAATGACACAAATGGTAATATCATTTCTGGATTAGAACAACTTGAACAATATCAATTAGAGGGAATTTATTCAGAAAATGAGGTAATAAAATTGCATCATGGTATCTGATAGTCCCGGTATCTTATATAAATAGTAATTTTTTTTTTAGACTGTCAAACAATAGTGTTGGGCGCGAATATTCGCGATACGAATATTTCGCGCGAATATCGCATATTCGCGATTTCGCGATTTTTTCGAATATCATGCCATAAATTCGATATTGCGAATATTCGCGTTGGTTAAATTAGATGATACACAATAAGTTCAAGAACTTCAGTTCACTTGTGTTGATAAATGAGTTTGAGTGACTCTGAGTTTCATTCATTTAAGGTGTTGTTTTGCATCAAGGCTCTTTTTCAAAGCCATAGCCAAAATCCTGCCTTTTTTGCGATTTTCCGTAATGCGATTTTTATTAAGCAATGCGAATATCTAACATGCATATTCGAATATATGTCGTCGTGTTTTCCTCTTCTTATTCTTATTCACCCCCAATCATTAGTTTCACTTTCAACAAGGCTTCATTTTATATCCATTCCTTGACCCCCCGTCCCCACTTCCCTCCCTTGTCTTTTTTTTTTTTTTGCGATTTTTCGTAATACGATGCGATTCTTCACACGTGCTATTCTTCCTGCGCATTGATTGACTTGACCATCCCGGCCATGAAAGTGGCCGGGATGGTCAAGTGTTTTTGCGATTTTTTGCTATGCGATTTTTTTCCCGCTTGCGAATTCGTAAACGCTGCGAAATGCGAATATATTCGAATATTCGCATACACGAATATTCTATGCCTTGCACAGTATAAGCTATCTAAATCTCAATTGCACCACAAGCTAGAAGCAGGCTGCTTGTAGCTTGTGGTGCAAATTAAATTGGTAGGGTGAGGTGAGACTTCCAATCATCACTTAATTATAAAGTTTACACTAATTTTAGTTCAGCTTGCGATTTTTTTTCGTAATGCGAATTTATGCGAATATATCATTTCCGTCAAAGTACATAGATCCCTCCCTTCTGTCTTTTTGTCCAATGAAAATGATGTACCTACAGTTGTCATAGGTTAGCAACCTCCCTAGCAACCAATAGGAAAGCTCCCCACCTCTTTACTATATAATATTCTTCCCAGCAGCCATTCTGTGCAGTTTTACTTGGAGTTGGTTGTGTTAGGAGCTAAAAACTGTGCTGTGCTGTGTGGTGTGGAATTGTGCTTTTTTAAAAGCAATATATTTCACAATCTAATTATTCATTCTATAGTGTAGGGTGTAGTAGTAGGGAGTGATTAGTGTAGATTGAGGGAGCTTAAGTTTAGTTATATTGTAGGCTTCAGTTTAGTTTAGTTTTATTGTTTTATTTAAGTGTGTTAGTGTATTTCCTTAGGTTATAATAGTTTAGTTTGTGTAGTATTTGTTTTGTGTCTGTCAGTGTCCGTGTTTTACGTTAGATAAAAAAAAAAAAGAAAAAAAAAAGTTTATATAGGGTAGTTTTTCTTAGTCTAGTAGGTTTTGTGTCTGTCAGTGTCAGTGTCCGCGTCTTTTGTTAGTTGAAAAAAAAGAAAAAAAAAGTTTATATAGGGTAGTTTTTCCTTAGTCTAGTAGGTTTTGTGTCTGTCAGTGTCAGTGTCAGTGTCCACGTCTTTTGTTAGTTGAAAGAAAAAAAAAACAAAAAAAAAGTTTATATAGGGTAGTTGTTCAATAGTTTAGTAGCTTTTGTGTCTGTCTGCGTCAGAGTCCGCGTCTTTTTCGTAGTTAAAAAAAAAAAAAAAAACTAAAAAAAAAAGTTTATATAGGATCGTTTTTCCTTAGTCTAGTAGCTTTTGTGTTTGTCAGTGTCTGTGTCTTTTGTTAGCTAAAAAAAAGGTTATATAGGGTAGTTTTTCCTTAGTCTACTAGGTTCTGTGCCTGTCTGCGTCAGTGTCCTTGTCTTCCTTTAGTTTGAAAAAAAAGAAAAAAAAGAAAAAAAAGTTTATATAGGGTAGTTGTTGAATAGTTTATTTGCTTTTGTGTCTGTCTGCGACGCGTCAGAGTCTGCGTCTTTTCATAGTTGAAAAAATAAAATAAAAATTATATAGAGGTTAGGATTTATTAATTTATTGATTTAATTTATTGAATTCGTTTTTCATTTTAGCCCCAGATTCCCCATCCCAATAAAGTTTTCCCCAAATCCCACACTTTTTTTTTTGTCTGTGACAGTAAGACCAATCTCTGACCAGTATGACATCACGCGGGCGTTCTGGAAGTCGTGGTAGGGGAGTTGGTTCCAGTGCCGGACCGCTGCCTGCACGGGACCGCTCCTCTACCCACGGAGGTTCAAGTGTGAGGAGCGTCCGACTAATCAGAGAGTTCTTTGGGCATGGCAGCCGCCCAATTAGTTCTCAGGATGCCCAACAAGTTGTGGCTATGATGGCACAGTCCAGTGCCACAGAGTCCTCTGGCCCAGCCCCAACCAGCAGCAGCAGCAGCATCTGCAGGGTTCCGCCTCCTGCAGAATCAACCCCCACCCCCGAAAATGTATCACCTGATCTTTTTGAGGAATCTGAGGATGTTAATTTTAATATCTTTGGGCAGGCAACTCAGGAGGAACAGGAGGCAGAACTGCAGTTCAGTCCTCCCCATGGTCAACAACTCTTGGAAGAGATGGAGGGGGAGATGGTGCCAGTGACATCCCTTCCAATAGGTGCAGGTGGTGTCAGCCACATAACCCCTGTACCTAGTCAGACCCAGGCATCAGCGAGGGGACAGCAGAGCCCGGTCAGGGGCTCTATGTCAGCTGCTCCCCTCTGTTCACCAAGGCTTGGCCCTGGGTCTGACACATCGGGGGATGAAGAGGAGGGTGACCAAGAATGGATGCCACCTCCCTTGTCAGGCATCAGCAGCACTGATGAGGATGAAGGTCGGCATCAGAGGCAAACGGTGCGCCAGGTTACCAGTGAGTCTAGCAGCAGGGGCTCCACTGGTAATGTCAGCAGTAGGAGGCAGCAGCCACCTCCACCTGTGCGCACCGAGCCCGAACAGACGCAAGTGAGCACCAACCCATCTGACCGGCGGTCGGTGCATAAGTCGCCTGTTTGGGCTTACTTCACCCTGGCAGCTGACGATGTTACAGTAGCAATCTGTCAGCTATGCCGTGCCAGGGTGAAGAGAGGGAGGGTGGTGGCTCGGCTGGGTACTACAGCACTGAACCAGCACCTACGGGTCAACCACTGGCGGGAGTGGGAACAGATGAAGGGTGGTAGCAGCAGCGCCACCAGCAGTGTGCAGGGGACAGTAGCTCCTGCCACAGTACAGCAGCCCCCACAACAGATCCCCGTAAGTCATTCCCACTCCGCCACTCCCTCTCATAGAGGTACTGGGACCGGCAGCCATACCTCTGCCTCCACTGCACCCTCCTCTATCTCCTCCTCCACTGCCGTCCGGCGCCAGCCATCAGTTGCTGACGCTTTTGAACGCACCGCGCCCTATGCCCCCGGGGACCGACGTGTGCGTTCACTCAATGGGCTCCTGGCAAGGGTTCTTGCCCAACATCTGCTCCCTTACAATCTTGTGGACAGCAATCCGTTCCGGCAGATGTTGGAGCAGGCACAACCCAGATGGCGTGTCCCCAGCCGCCATTACTTTGCCAGGACTGGCGTCCCTGCCCTATACCAGCACCTTGTGGAGAAAGTATGCCTGTCGCTGGATCATGCTGTCAGCGACAGGGTACATCTCACAATGGATGCTTGGACTAGCAGACATGGGCAGGGACGATACTTGAGTTTTACTGCCCATTGGGTGTCCCTCCGAGGCGCCGGGGAGGGATCGGCGGCATCAGAGTTTGTGGTGCCGCCGCGGGGTGTCCTGTTTGGGCTTACTTCACCCTGGCAGCTGACGATGTTACAGTAGCAATCTGTCAGCTATGCCGTGCCAGGGTGAAGAGAGGGAGGGTGGTGGCTCGGCTGGGTACTACAGCACTGAACCAGCACCTACGGGTCAACCACTGGCGGGAGTGGGAACAGATGAAGGGTGGTAGCAGCAGCGCCACCAGCAGTGTGCAGGGGACAGTAGCTCCTGCCACAGTACAGCAGCCCCCACAACAGATCCCCGTAAGTCATTCCCACTCCGCCACTCCCTCTCATAGAGGTACTGGGACCGGCAGCCATACCTCTGCCTCCACTGCACCCTCCTCTATCTCCTCCTCCACTGCCGTCCGGCGCCAGCCATCAGTTGCTGACGCTTTTGAACGCACCGCGCCCTATGCCCCCGGGGACCGACGTGTGCGTTCACTCAATGGGCTCCTGGCAAGGGTTCTTGCCCAACATCTGCTCCCTTACAATCTTGTGGACAGCAATCCGTTCCGGCAGATGTTGGAGCAGGCACAACCCAGATGGCGTGTCCCCAGCCGCCATTACTTTGCCAGGACTGGCGTCCCTGCCCTATACCAGCACCTTGTGGAGAAAGTATGCCTGTCGCTGGATCATGCTGTCAGCGACAGGGTACATCTCACAATGGATGCTTGGACTAGCAGACATGGGCAGGGACGATACTTGAGTTTTACTGCCCATTGGGTGTCCCTCCGAGGCGCCGGGGAGGGATCGGCGGCATCAGAGTTTGTGGTGCCGCCGCGGGGTGTCCAGGGGAGAACTGCTGCTCTCCCACAAGCCACTGTCTCCACTGCTGCTGAGCCCCCCAGTAAGCGTCCCTGTAACTATGCAAGTGTGGGGCACGTCCGTTGCCAGGCCGTGCTCCAGCTTGTGAGCTTGGGAGACAGGAGACACACTGGACCTGAAGTTCTGGCCGCACTTCAGGCTCAGGTCCAGAAGTGGCTGACACCCCGTAGGCTCCAGGCAGGTTTGGTTGTCTGTGACAACGGCAGCAACCTACTCGCCGCCCTTCAGGCTGGCAGTCTGACCCACGTGCCCTGCATGGCACATGTCCTCAACCTAGTGGTACAGAAGTTCCTCCGTACGTACCCAGGTTTGAGTGACATTGTGTTAAGGGTACGTAGGATTGCCAGCCATTTCCGACGCTCCCCAACTGCCACCGCGTCCCTGTCCAGACTGCAGCGGGACAACAGCCTGCCCCCTCACAGGCTGATTGTGGACAGTGTGACGCGGTGGAACTCAACCCTCCACATGCTGGAAAGGTTGTGGGAGCAGAGACGGGCGGTGAGGGAATACCTGCTGGACCTAGGCACTTCAGGGCCATCACACCCACTCCCCTATGTCACTAATGCGGAGTGGGGGCAGATACAGCAGGTCTGTCACGTGTTGGCCCCATTTGAGCAGGCGACAAACATGGTCAGCGGGGAGCACGTTGGACTCAATGACGTGCTCCCATTAGTGTTCCTGCTGGACAGGACACTCGATCGCCTGCTTGAAGCTGGGGAGAGTGCCTTGGTGGAGCAAGATGAGGCTGCCTTGCTCCACCAGGACCAGGCCCAGGACGTTGAGGAGGAGGAGGAGGATGACACAGTGGACGTCCAGGAGTTTGGGCCTGGTCAGGAGGGAGAGCCGGTGATGGGGGCACCGTTAGTCCGGGGGTGGGGCAGCTCCAACCGGGAGCAACAGCAGCAGGAGGACCAAGAGGTCATGGTCCCGGGCAGCCATGACGAGTCACAGCGGGCTGTCCTCTTCCCCATGGCTGCCCACATGCTGCGATGCCTCAGGAGGGACCCCCGGATCAAGAGTATTAAGTGGAGGGATGATTATTGGTTGGCCACCCTTTTAGACCCACGATGCAAGGGGAAACTGGAACAGTTTATACCATCAAGTCGGCGGCAGGCCCGGATGGAACAACTGCGGGCCTGTCTGATCAAGCGTCTGGAGCAGACTACCCCTCGGCCTCCAGCTCCAGTTTCCCCCGCCCATCTCACCCAGCAGGTGGCTGGACCCAGCAGCACCAGCCGAGCAGGTGACCTAATGGGTGAGATGAGGCTGTTCTACCAGTCTGCAAGACCCAGTGCAAGCAGCAGCAGCAGCAGCAACCACCAGCGGCTGGCCCGCATGGTGGCAGACTACATGGGGTCCGTTGGTGCTTCCGACAGCATGAGCACTGACGACCCCATGGAGTACTGGGTTGCCAGACTGGACACCTGCCGTGAGCTCGCTCAGTATGCGCTGGAGTTATTGTCTGTCCCCCCCTCCAGCGTACTGTCTGAGCGGACATTCAGCGCGGCAGGTGGGGTGGTCACAGACAAGAGGACCCGTCTGTCCACTGGCTCCGTGGACAGACTGACATTCATCAAAATGAACGAGTCCTGGATCGGCAGTGACTTCCTGGCCCCAGCTGTCGGTTCAGGCCGTTGAAGGGTCCCTTGTCCATCCCTCTCCCTCGCTCTCCCTCCGTAAATCCGTTGTTTTTTTATCCCTAAACTAATTTATTGTCTTATCTTAATATGAAATTATTTTTTATCCTATTTATGAATTTCTTTTTATATGTGTTGTATATATTTATGAATTTATTGAAGAATTTTTTAATGATTTTAATCTGATTTTTAATATTCTTTATTAAGTTATTTTTTTATCAAATCTACTTAATTATGAAAATATTACTTATTAAATTTAATCTTCTCATATGTATATATGTGTCAATATATTTTTAATTAATTTATTAATTTTGGTGAATCATGTACAGAGTCTGATAAAGAAATTTTATTTAATAATTTATTTTAATAATGTCTCTAAATTTCTTTAATCATGTGTTGTGTAGTGTAAATATATGAATTATAGAAAATAATTATATGAATTTTCCCTTAAACATATCTTTTATGTATATATAGACTTATATATGGATTATGTTTTAATATATATAAATTTTTTAAATTGAAAAAACTCAATAATCTATTGAATTATAATCAAAAATCTATTCAACTAGAATCAATGTAGTAGCCATACAGCGCTCCACACGTTAGCTGCACAGGGCTGCTCTCAGTTTCCACATCTGGCACATCCAGTGTGTGTAGCAGAACACAGCGGTAAGGCATCCAGCCTCCCTGTGTGCAGAACCCTTCACGCCAGAGGGCAGTAGTAGTGGCGGGGATTAGCCGCAGCTCTCTCATCCTCCATGTGTCTGTGAGGAGGAAAGGAATACCGGAGCTCTCCCCACCCATACACGATCATCGGTGCCCACACGCGGTGCTCCGTCCTACCGGTGGACCTATCCTTCCTGCACCGGTCTGAACACCGAACTCACTGAAGATCCAGCTATTCTCAGCAAGGATCTTGATGTGTCCGTAGTGCTTGCTAACCCGTCATGTCTAGTTCACATCCCTCCACGCTAGTGTAACAGGAGAGTCAGCTGTATTCCCCGGCTACAGGGATGGCGCTTTGTGGCTGACTCCAGTGTTCAGCACTGATCATCGATCTCATCTCATCTCATGGTGCTGAATAAGGCCTTAGAGGCGACATATCTCTACAAAGGGTGGAGTATTACTTTTCCCCTTTAAGGCTTTCCCTGAAATAGAATGGCTAGCAAAGTGCTGCAACTTCACTGTCACTAAGCGGGGCCTAGTAAGGATTCTGGTATGAAGGCATTATGTGTCTGGGTTTTAAGAAGAACTATCGTTTAAAGCTTACCTTTACCCGCATACCCAATGCACTGCAGCTGTGCTTCATTTTAGTTGAGTTGTAATATAAAAAAAGGAGTAGTTAAGATTCTTACATAAAGTCCACTAACACAATCATCTGCAATGCTGCTATCCGGAGGATGTAAATTTTCCATAATTCACTTTTCAGAAGTGAAAGGTTCTATATATATATCGTATATATATATATATAAATATATAAATATACATATAGTATATATCAATATATATTTTTTAATAAATAACACTTCACTCCTGTGAAGGTCTGCATTATTCTATAGTCTCTACTTCACGTAATCTGCATTGTAGTCAATCCTATTTATGTATTTATTGTAGTTAATTTTAATGTCAATTTTGATTTCAAGCACAAGTAACTGTAGCACAGCTACTGTCCTTATCTAGGTATAGTTTATCCAAAAATCAATACAAGACCCAGACACATAATGCCTTCATACCAGAATCCTTACTAGGCCCCGCTTAGTGACAGTGAATTTGCAGCACTTTGATAGCCATACCCTTTCTGGGAAAGCCTTAAAGGGGAAAAGTAATACTCCACCCTTTGTAGAGATATGTCGCCTCTAAGGCCTTATTCAGCACCATGAGATGAGATCGATGATCAGTGCTGAGCACTGGAGTCAGCCACAAAGCGCCATCCCCGTAGCTGGGGAATACAGCTGACTCTTCTGTTACACTACTGGGGAGGGACGTGAACTAGACATGACGGGTTAGCAGGCACTACGGACACGTCAAGATCCTTGCTGAGAATAGCTGGATCTTCACTGAGTTCGGTGTTCAGACCGGTGCAGGAATGATAGGTCCACCGGTAGGATGGAGCACCGCGTGTGGGCGCTGATGATCGTGTATGGGTGTGGAGACAGCCGGTATCCCTTCCTCCTCACAGACACATGGAGGATGAGAGAGCTGCGGCTAATCCCCGCCACTACTACTGCCCTCTGGCGTGAAGGGTTCTGCACACAGGGAGGCTGGATGCCTTACCGCTGTGTTCTGCTACACACACTGGATGTGCCAGATGTGGAAACTGAGAGCAGCCCTGTGCAGCCAACGTGTGGAGCAAATGTATTTGTGATGTACATTGTAGACATTGGACAATATAGAATTTAGCATCATTTTTAACACAATCCTGCTGCACACATTGAACATCCTGATCTACCTGCTCTTTTTATCTATTTATGCTGCTGTCCAGGTCTGGGAGGGGGCCCATTCCTGAGAGGATATTCCTGCTGCACCATTATACCTGCTGCTCTGCCAGTCGACTATACTACACGCTGCTGCTGCTGCTGTCCAGGTCTGGGAGGGGGCCCATTCCTGAGAGGATATTCCTGCTGCACCATTATACCTGCTGCTCTGCCAGTCGACTATACTACACGCTGCTGCTGCTGCTGTCCAGGTCAGGGAGGGGGCCCATTCCTGAGAGGATATTCCTGCTGCACCATTATACCTGCTGCTCTGCCAGTCAACTATACTACACGCTGCTGCTGCTGCTGTCCAGGTCTGGGAGGGGGCCCATTCATGAGAGGATATTCCTTGTTCGCATACAACACTCCAACCGTGCTGCTACACGTTGTGTTCAGTTCACTTAGTCCAAGATATATTATTAGTCAAAAGGTTGACCCATAAACTTCTAAATGCTGCAGTAGCTACTAGCGCCTACTGCTGCCTGTCATCCTATGTTGGTCTACAATATATGTTTAGACATTCAGTTAAATGATAAACATCTAGTTGCTGCTGTTGATAGTGTTATTAATAGCTATTTTATATTGAATTTTTTTTTTAAATGACTGATAGTATGAAATTAAGAATTCAAGAATCCACAGTTATTACCATCCCTGCGTACACATTTTTTTACAAATTAAAATAAAATAACAAGTTCACATTTACATGAGCCTATCTGATATACAATTGAGAGCTTCGGTCAAACAGTGTGTATGCCTAAAACTGTTGGCTTACTAGGAATATTGTGTGCCATTGTTATGGCAACTTCAAATTTTTTATAAATTTTGTGATCATTATTTTTATTTTATTTTTTTATGCTGTATTTTCAGAATGATTATGTGGAGACTACCAGCATGTACCATATTTTATCCATATTATTTTCTAAATTAAATTTTTGGAATTTGATTGTTATTTATTATAAACTTTTTATGTGGGCACATGTGCTTAGTTCAAAAGGTATTGTCACGAGTTAAATAAATCTATTAAATAATAAGAAAAGTTATTAAAATATCATGTGGTGTTATGCTTCATTTACAAAATTGTTTTGTTTTATTTAAATATTTTATTATTTGGAAGAAATTGGGTTAATGGGCAATGGATGTGGTTCTCACTATATCATGGTGGGCAACGCACCAGGGCTTCCCTTTTCAAAAGGTCTTGTTCATTGACCATGTTACACGACCGATTGATAAACCTAATAACTTCATTTAATTTTATTTATTTCGTTTTTTTTTTAAATACGGAATTGGGTACTAGCATGGTGTTGTCTGTCGTCCTGGAAAGGATGCTGGACTTCCGTGTTGACCTCTGTACATGGTTGGGTGTGACTGGCGTTATACTCATCCGTGTGGAAATCCGTATTTGTGAGTAGAGCATTATTGCCACATTTATTAAGCAAAAAATACATGAATATTTTATAGGATAATTCTTGACAAACATTTTTGGATTATGGGCACATGATGTTAATATATATTGTTAAATAATAAATAATAAATCCGAAATACACTATTGTGTTTTTTTGGGTAATCCGTGCTGGTTAGTTAATAGCCACTACATTATTTTTGGAATCAAATCAGCTTTTTTTTCAATTATTATTTTTGTTGTTATAAATATTTTTTAAAAATAGGAGAATAATGGACCGATTATAGTCTCCCCAAACACAATTAGTCCACGTACATTTTAATTAATTTTTTTAAATTATATTATAAAAAACCATCACAAAATATATGATGTGTATATTATTTTGTAGACAAATAAACTGTACACAATGCTTGCGATACTAAATTTTGTGTGTTGCATTACATTTTTTTTTGTCAAAAATCTCAGAATAATATAATTTGTTAATTTACAAGTCTCATTATTATTGAAAGAATGTTATTAGCACTGTCAAACTTACCTTTAAACACTTACCTGATACAAGATAAGAATATGCTGCATTCTGTTTCTGCTATGTTTTGACGAGCTATAAGTAGATCTTGAATCTACTTAGTAATATAATCTTCTACGTGAAAATGCTGCTGTCCTCCAAATCATTTATCTGTGTGGGCCTTACACTAAAACGTTATCTTACACTGCTGCTGTCCTCAACTAGTGTATGTAATCCATGAGGCCTCACAGTACACTGTTATCTTACACTGCTGCTGTCCTCCACTAGTGTATGTAATCCGTGAGGCCTCACACTACACTGTTATTTACAATGCTGCTGTCCTCCACTAGTGTATGTAATCCGTGAGGCCTCACACTACACTGTTATCTTACAATGCTGCTGTCCTCCACTAGTGTATGTAATCCGTGAGGCCTTACACTAAAACTTTATCTTACACTGCTGCTGTCCTCCACTAGTGTATGTAATCCGTGAGGCCTTACACTAAAACGTTATCTTACACTGCTGCTAGTCCTCAACTAGTGTATGTAATCCGTGAGGCTTTACACTAAAACGTTATCTTACAATGCTGCTGTCCTCCACTAGTGTATGTAATCCGTGAGGCCTTACACTAAAACTTTATCTTACACTGCTGCTGTCCTCCACTATTGTTTGTAATCTGTGAGGCCTTACACTAAAACGTTATCTTACAATGCTGCTGTCCTCCACTAGTGTATGTAATCCGTGAGGCCTTACACTGCTGCTGTCCTCAACTAGTGTATGTAATCCGTGGAGGCCTTACACTAAAACGTTATCTTACACTGCTGCTGTCCTCAACTAGTGTATGTAATCCATGAGGCCTCACACTACACTGTTATCTTACACTGCTGCTGTCCTCCACTAGTGTATGTAATCCGTGAGGCCTCACACTACACTGTTATTTTACAATGCTGCTGTCCTCCACTAGTGTATGTAATCCGTGAGGCCTTACACTAAAACTTTATCTTACACTGCTGCTGTCCTCCACTAGTGTATGTAATCCGTGAGGCCTCACACTAAAACGTTATCTTACACTGCTGCTGTCCTCCACTAGTGTAGTAATCCGTGAGGCTTTACACTAAAACGTTATCTTACAATGCTGCTGTCCTCACTAGTGTATTAATCCGTGAGGCTTTACACTAAAACGTTATCTTACAATGCTGCTGTCCTCCACTAGTGTATGTAATCCGTGAGGCCTTACACTAAAACTTATCTTACACTGCTGCTGTCCTCCACTATTGTTTGTAATCTGTGAGGCCTTACACTAAAACGTTATCTTACAATGCTGCTTACGGGTCCTCCACTAGTGTATGTAATCCGTGAGGCCCTTACACTGCTGCTGTCCTCACCTAGTGTATGTAATACATGAGGCCCTCACACTACACTGTTATCTTACACTGCTGCTGTCCTCCACTAGTGTATGTAATCCGTGGAGGCCTCACACTACACTGTTATTTTACAATGCTGCTGTCCTCCACTAGTGTATGTAATCCGTGAGGCCTTACACTAAAACTTTATCTTACACTGCTGCTGTCCTCCACTAGTGTATGTAATCCGTGAGGCCTCACACTAAAACGTATCTTACACTGCTGCTGTCCTCAACTAGTGTATGTAATCCGTGAGGCTTTACACTAAAACGTTATCTTACAATGCTGCTGTCCTCCACTAGTGTATGTAATCCGTGAGGCCTTACACTAAAACTTTATCTTACACTGCTGCTGTCCTCCACTAGTGTATGTAATCCGTGAGGCCTTACACTAAAACGTTATCTTACAATGCTGCTGTCCTCCACTAGTGTATGTAATCCGTGAGGCCTCACACTACACTGTTATTTTACAATGCTGCTGTCCTCCACTAGTGTATGTAATCCGTGAGGCCTTACACTAAAACTTTATCTTACACTGCTGCTGTCCTCCACTATTGTTTGTAATCTGTGAGGCCTCACACTACACTGTTATCTTACAATGCTGCTGTCCTCCACTAGTGTATGTAATCCGTGAGGCCTTACACTAAAACTTTATCTTACACTGCTGCTGTCCTCCACTAGTGTATGTAATCCGTGAGGCCTCACACTACACTGTTATCTTACAATGCTGCTGTCCTCCACTAGTGTATGTAATCCATGAGGCCTCACACTACACTGTTATCTTACAATGCTGCTGTCCTCCACTAGTGTATGTAATCTGTGAGGCCTTACACTAAAACTTTATCTTACACTGCTGCTGTCCTCCACTAGTGTATGTAATCCATGAGGCCTCACACTACACTGTTATCTTACAATGCTGCTGTCCTCCACTAGTGTATGTAATCCATGAGGCCTCACACTACACCTTTATCTTACAATGCTGCTGTCCTCCACTAGTGTATGTAATCCATGAGGCCTCACACTACACCGTTATCTTACAATGCTGCTGTCCTCCACTAGTGTATGTAATCCGTGAGGCTTTACACTAAAACGTTATCTTACACTGCTGCTGTCCTCCACTAGTGTATGTAATCCGTGAGGCCTTACACTAAAACTGTTATCTTACAATGCTGCTGTCCTCCACTAGTGTATGTAATCCGTGAGGCCTCACACTACACTGTTATCTTTACAATGCTGCTGTCCTCCACTAGTGTATGTAATCCGTGAGGCCTTACACTAAAATGTTATCTTACACTGCTGCTGTCCTCCACTAGTGTATGTAATCCGTGAGGCCTCACACTAAAACGTTATCTTACAATGCTGCTGTCCTCCACTACTGTATGTAATCCGTGAGGCTTCACACTACACTGTTATCTTTACAATGCTGCTGTCCTCCACTAGTGTATGTAATCCGTGAGGCCTTACACTAAAACTGTTATCTTACACTGCTGCTGTCCTCCACTAGTGTATGTAATCCGTGAGGCCTTTACACTAAAACGTTATCTTACACTGCTGCTGTCCTCCACTAGTGTATGTAATCCGTGAGGCCTTACACTAAAATGTTATCTTACACTGCTGCTGTTCTCAACTAGTGTATTTATCTGTGTGGGCCTTACACGACACCGTTATCTTACATTTTGTTTTTTTGGATTAAATTTATGTAATTTGTATTGCTTTAAGTATACCTAATAAAATTGATTAGCTGCAATGTCCTGATTAAGTTATGTGTAGGCATTATACTGCACTGTTAATATATATATGACATTACACTTTCTGACTGGACTCTGAATAATTCACAAACTGGACTAAATCTTGCTTAATTCAAAGTTATATAGTACATACTTTAACAAAAGAACAGAAACTTTGAATTTGGAATCCAAAAAATATTTTAATCAGACTATGCTCTATCTGATTTTTTTTTTTTGTTGTTTTAATTAGAAATATATATATATATAAAACAAAATAACAATCCCCTCCCCGCCCCAACATATAAAATGAATAAAACAATGAAGCTAACGGTGCTTCTTTAATTGTTCCAATTGGTCCAGGAGCTCGCGCAGATCCCGCTGGTTCTGCCTCTCCAGGAGCCGGTGCCTCTTCTCCAATTCTTGCATTTGGAGGCGGAAAGCCTCGCTTTTTCTTTTTTGGTCTTTTATGACCCCTTTTATTTTTTTAATTAGATTATTTATCCCTATGGTGAAAGATAAAAATAGAGATAATCAGTCACAGTTGTAGGCATTGATGGAATTCAGTTTTGTAGTATTGTTAGTGTTAATAGTTAACTGTTTAAATGTATGAAATATGATTTATTCCAAAAGATTATATATATTTTTTTTTATTAGGTTATACTTTTATTCGGTTAAATTAGTGATTACGGTTAGTGTGAACAGTGTATTTGTATATATTATATCAATTATTTTTGTAGTATGGCTAGTATTTCCTTTTTTGTTAATTGTAAATATTTTAAGTATACTTTATGTTAAAAAATTAAATAATTTATATTAATTTATTTTGTTTATTAGCGTTTAAATGATTACTAGGGTTAGTGTTAATATAGTCTAGGTATGTAAGATAACATTTAGTTATATGGTATGGCTAGTGTTTCCATTTTAACTTGTGAATAGATTTTTATATAGTGTTCAATAGAATTATATATTTTTAAGATTTTTGAGACTAGATTAGTGTTAAAATAATTTTATTTAGGATTATTGTGTACGTATGTTAACATTTAGTTTTGTAATATGGCTAGCGTTTCCAGTATTACTTGTAAATAGTTGATAAAACAATAGTTTAAAAATTTATATATTTCATGAATTGTTTAGAGTTTAGTAGAGTTTACCATATAATTTTTCAGTTTACTGTTAAGTTGTTGTTTGTATATATGTTGCTATTACATTAATATTATTGACTGTTTAGTGTGTGTACCTGGACTCTGGCTACACTTTAATTCCATTTTGTGTGTCCTGACCGCCATCAAGGCTTTTTTTTATTTGTTTAAATGTGTACTGTAATATGTATTGGTTTTCTGTTCCTTTTTCCCTACCCTGTTTTCCTTTGCCATTCATTACCCAGCAGGGTGTTGGATCAGGGACACAGGGAGACCAGTTAAAACTAGCCGCTCTGTCCCTTATCATTCACCCATCATTCCTTGCTCAAACCCCACCCTTTCTTTTTACTTTGAAAATTCTAACCAAGATTACAAAACTACCTTTGATAGTATAATTAAGTAGAATTAGGTTTGTTAGTTATTTTTATAAAGATTTTTGTAGATATTTACCCTCCTGCTGTGGGGTGGTCACAAGCTCCTCCTCCTCCGCTGCCTGTGCGGCCACCTCTTGCTCCTCGGTCACCACGGCCGGAGGTATTGCGGCAGCCGTCGGTGAGGTGTGGGGTTGAGAGGGACCGCCTTCCTCCTCCACATGTTCGGCGACATCTGGCGGAGCAGTGTCGCTCGTCTCCATCGCGGTGGGGGGGCTTGCCTCCTCTTCATCCTCCTCAGAGACCTCCACCACGTGGATATCCCGGTGCGCAGGTGTTGAGCGCACTGTTGGAACAGGCTGGCCTGTAATTACACATTGTTAATGATTTAGACAGGAAAATCAACGAATATAACTAAACAATTTAACCATTAATTTTGTATCTTATGCGGTTGATATATATTTTTTTTTTATTAAAGTCCTTTAATATTAAGTCAAATGTTGATGATTGGAGAGACATCTATGTCTCTTGGGTTAGCCATGTTAACCTTGTTAAAATTATCAGCCTCCCTGGAGTTATGTATTTTTTGACAGGGAATCCCTATGTCGATACCCAGAAGCTTTTTTATTGCAATTAACAGGGAAATTATCTCCTTGGTATGGAAAGGGGGATAGAAAGGTCTATCTTATGACATATTAACAACTACAAGGACAAAATTCAGGGGCGGACTTGGTCTTCACCAAAATTTAGAACTTTGACAAGAGACAATTAATGGTGGAAACCTGATCAATAAGCATAATAATCAGAGACCATACAATAACATAATTTTATGTGAAATTAGTTACGTTTACTCAAAAAAAAACAGTACACAAGGAAATATATATATATATTTTTTTTAAATAATGCCTTGTGTACATCGTTTATTATTAGGGTAGTAGAACGTCTTTTAGCTAGTTTTATAGTAAGGGTAGAGTTTCCAGTATTACTTGTAAATAGTTTCAAAAAATAATACTTAAAATACATTCTATATTTCATCTATAGCTTAGCGTATGGTATAGTTTAATTTATAATTTTTCAGTTTAATGTGAAGTTGTTCTTTGTATATATGTTGCTATTACTTTAATGTTATTTCCTATGTTGATACCAAGATTTTTATTTTTTTTTGCAATTAAACAGGAATTTCTCTCCTTGGTATGGAAAGGGGGACCACAATAATGCCTTTTGTACATCGCTTATAATTAATTTTAGTGTGAATAACGTCTTTGTATATATGATAGCTGTATTTTGGATTAAACGTAACTTTATGTGATAATAAGACAAGGGTATGAATAATTCTAGACATCACTGTACATTACATTATTTCTCATCCACATTGTGTAATGTTACAGTAAGCATCTTACCGGGGCAGACTCTTTCAGATATTTCTCTGACGAATTCTGGGTCTCGCCTTTTTAGGTCCGACCACCTCTTTACTATTGCACTTTCAGAGTGCTCGCGGGCGAATTTTTCTCTCAGCATTTGTTGTATGCTGCGAACTATTTCTTTTTTTGAGGCATGCCGCCGGGTACGGTCATACCCCTTCTTTACCATTGTCTGCAAGATAAAAGATACAAGCATATAATATACACTCACCTAAAGAATTGTTAGGAACACCTGTTCTATTTCTCATTAATGCAATTATCTAGTCACCAATCACATGGCAGTTGCTTCAATGCATTGAGGGTTGTGTCCTGGTCAAGACAATCTCCTGAACTCCAAATTGAATGTCAGAATGGGAAAGAAAGGTGATTTAAGCAATTTTGAGTGTGGCATGGTTGTTGGTGCCAGACGGGCCGGTCTGAGTATTTCACAATCTGCTCAGTTACTGGGATTTTCACGCACAACCATTTCTAGGGTTTACAAAGAATGGTGTGAAAAGGGAAAAACATCCAGTATGCGGCAGTCCTGTGGGCGAAAATGCCTTTTTTTAATGCTAGAGGTCAGAGGAGAATGGGCCGACTGATTCAAGCTGATAGAAGAGCAATGTTGTCTGAAATAACCACTCGTTACAACTGAGGTATGCAGCAAAGCATTTGTGAAGCCACAACACGCACAACCTTGAGGTGGATGGGCTACAACAGCAGAAGACCCCACCGGGTACCACTCATCACCACTACTAATAGGAAAAAGAGGCTACAATTTGCATGAGGTCACCGATACTGGACTGTTGAAGACTAGAAAAAATGTTGCCTGATCTGATGATTAGGAGACATTAAAATGGTAGAGTCCGAATTTGGTGTAAACAGAATGAGAACATGTATGCATCATGCCTTGTTACCACTGTGCAGGCTGGTGCTGGTGGTGTAATGGTGTGGGGGAGGTTTTCTGGGCACACTTTAGGCCCCTTAGTGCCAATTGGGCATCGTTTAAATGCCACGGGCTACCTGATCATTGTTTATGACCATGTCCATCCCTTCATGACCACCATGTACCCATCCTCTGATGGCTACTTCCAGCAGGATAATGCACCATGTCACAAATCTCGAATCATTTAAAATTGGTTTCTTGAACATGACAATGAGTTCACTGTACTAAAATGGTCCCCAAAGTCACCAGATCTCAACCCAATAGAGTATCTTTGGGATGTGGTGGAACGGGAGCTTCATGCCCAGTATTGGTGCGTTATATAGTGCCTAGAATATTGTACCCGTCTATTAAGTGATGGTACTTTATGGGGTGTACAGCTGGTTCGCCTCCCCGTGGTGCACCCTGGGTAATGCTAAATGAACCAGCAAATACTGGCGATCTGCCGAAAAAGATTTTGACAGACAGACAATATAAACTCGGATCTATAGATTACCCGTGTTTGCGGTTAACCGCCTCCCGACCGGCGGATGCATAATCGCGTCCTGCCGGCGGGAGGTTTTTTTCCTCCTGGAAGCGCCGGTGCGTCCTCTCGCTGTAATCGCCGCAGGAGAAATTAATCTGCAGCCTGCTAGCAATGATCGGTCGCTGGCAGGCTGCAGATTGTTAAAAAAAACGCATATCAGACGCTGTTCTGTGAACAGCGTCTGATATGGCTCCTACACCCTCCTCTGGTGGTCCCTTTTGCTTGGGACCACCAGAGGAAAATGAAAGTATGTGCAGCAATCACCACACAAGAGCCCCCCCCACCCCCTCTGTCACTGATTAACCCCTGATCACCCATGTCACCCCCCTGATCACCCCGTCACCCCCCCTTGTCACTGATCACCCCCCTTTAGGCTCACTCAGACGAACGTATGTGTTTTGCGGATCTGCGGATCCGCAAAACACGGACACCGGCAATGTGTTTTCCGCATTTTGCGGATCCGCACATTGCCAGAACTATATAGAAAATGCCTTTTCTTGTCCGCAATTGCGGACAAGTATAGGACATGTTCTACATTTTTGCGGATACGGAAATGCGGATCCGCAATTCCGGATCTGAGCAGGACAAAGCCTGTCCCCATGGAATTGAATGTATCCACCATTCCATTCCGCAAAATTTTGCGGAACATAATTGCGGACGTGTGAATGAGGCCTAAGGGTCCCTTAGCGATCGCAGTTTTACAGCTTTCCCCTCTTTTTTTTTGCACATTTTTTAGAGATGTTTTCATCCACATTGATCACCACCAAATGAAAGCTGTATTAGTGAGAAGAAAAGGGGGTAAAATACATTTGGGTGGTAATTTGTATGACGGAGCAATAAACGGTGAAAGTAGTGTAGTGCGGAATTCTAAAAAGTGGTCTGGTCATAAAGGGGGATTAAGCTAGGGGGGGCTGAAGTGGTTAAGTGGTATATAGTGTTTCGAACTATATGTGTGGTGTTTATTGTGTGGATGGATGTACAGTATGCATGTAATTAATTACTTGTCAGCTTTATATACATAAAATCCAAGCCACAAAAAAAAAAAAAAAATTAGTCATGCGATGCGAAACATTTAACATACGCGCTTAGAAAAGGTTTTAATATGCATTCACATTAAGAACAAGACTAAAAGTTGATACTTACAGTTATAAGCAGTTTTTCTTCTCGATCGCTAAATGTGCGGCCCACCATCTTCTTACTGTCTGCAACTCTGCCAGCCAACTGCGCGTCGCGACGCATACAATGACGTCATGTCGGCCGGCGCGTCATTCAAATTAATATTGATCATTTAGCGATTATTTAATACATGGTAAATAAAGATTGAAAAGCAGATAACATGTAAGTAGATACTAGATGGTATATTTTATTACACTAGGTAAATATGATGTAATCGATTTTGTACGAATACTGCCTTTGCCTGCCAGTAACAATGATCTTGCGCAATATGCAATGGCGATTAAATGATGACGAATACGAATATTCGAATTTGCGAATATATCGCAAATATTTTACGAAATATTCGCGAAATATCGCGAATTCGAATATGGGCATATTCGATCATCACTATCAAACAAATGCCGGTTTCTGATGACGGTGAGGTAGTGTTACAAATATTGACAGATGATTCTAGCATAGTTTTGTCAACTAACTATACAGTATTAGGCTGTTACATCGATGATGATTCGCTAAATCTAGTGGTAAGTTTATGAACTTGAATTATTGTGTAATTATCAATGTACTCAGGTTTATACATTATTCATTTTTTATCACCTTCAATTACTAGAACTTATTTGAAAACCAAGACGAAGCGGAACAAACAATTGAAACTTATACAAACATTGTTCCTTCACCAGCTACAAGTCAGTCAATAAATGAACAGAGTGCAACTGAAAGCTGTGATGATCCAGAGGTAATTAGCCCACACAATTTTGAGTTGGAATTCATCCATCCACAGCCCCACATTAGGGCCATCCACAGCCCCACATTAGGGCCATCCACAGCCCCACATTAGAGCCATCCACAGCCCCACATTAGGGCCATCCACAGATCCACATTAGTGCCATCCAGTGTCCCAACACTGCAGTGTGAGGGGGTGGGGACACTTGCGGCGGCCAGTGCAGTCTGACTCTGCTCTCATACACCGGCGCCGTTGCTCATATACAAAATTCATGTAAAGCATGAACTTTACCATCGCTCCATCCTCCATGGGCCTCCTGTCCCGCCGGCCTGTTCTGCCGACTTGATGAAGGAAGGAGGCAGGAGGCGGGAGCGATGCTAAACTCAAGCTCACCGGAGTCTGCACCACTATACCGGCTACACATAAAATCCAGGGAGTGCAGGCCAAGCATACATGTCGGCTACACCTTGGGTGCCGTTATTGCACCAAAAAATATTAGTAAGCAAGGTGGAACCGACATGTATGCTTGGCCTGCGCTCCCTGGATTTTATGTGGCTGCCATAACAGGCAGAAATTAGTGTTAGGACCACTCATAGAGGTGGCCTTGGCGCGGTGAGTGGCCCTAATAACTTTTTGATCAAAACTTACAAAGGTGCCTCTTTTAACTTCTAGGTAGAGTGCTGGTTGCAGAGTGCTGTTGCACTTTTTTGTTTGTATGTATAATTTGACACGGCTATGTGCACCTGCATACAGAGACGGTGCTGACTGACCCCTTTTTTTTTTGCATAGTTCCTTGACTATGCCCATGCATGCCATTATCTTGTGTTGAATTAATTCCTCCTCCTGTGTCTGACATCAAGCCACTGCTATTTGGCTTTCTTGGCCGTGACTTGTGCATTGCGGTACTTTTGATTTCTTGTCCTGAGCAGACGCATTCCAGACGATGCCATTGCCAACAGTCGCCATACGTTAAATAATACATTTTCCCCTTTTGTTGCGCAACCAACAAAAATAAAACTATGTATTTAATCTTCTAAGCTTAACCCCAAAAAAATTCTTTGTTGTCCAGATATGTTGATATAGTCCACAGAAATTCAATTTTTTTATTTTTTTTAATCCATGACAGATGAACATTCTGATGGCTCAGTTAAGAAATAAATATTGTGGACAGTTGCAAGACACTGAAAGCTTTCGGACTAATCCACTACAGAAAACACAGTATATTGTTTTTCCTAGAGATGAAGAACAGGAAAATCGAATTGGAAATCGGAATTGGTGCACCTGTACTAATTGTCCTGAAATGCAAACAAACATAGAGTGTATTTGCTGTTACGAGGTTGACAATGCCCAGGAATGCATAATGGATTCTAATTGCATCATTAGGCAAGAGTTTTTCAATATTTTCTGTCAACGGGAGGATACCGTAAATGTTGTTTTGAGAACCATAGGTGAAGTAAGATTACCACCTGCACAAAAGGACATGAACAGGTATATAGTACTAATAAATAGTCCTCCACTATCAGCTATTTTGTGTACTGGTATAGCTTGATCCACAACTGTTCTCTCGTACCACTGCAATTATTTACTAGAGATTTATTTATTTTTTCACACAGACAATGCCGCAAAACAGCGTATCGAACGTTTACTGCATGGGTACACGGTTACCTAGGTGTAGGCAATAGAAGACCAATCCTTGCCTGCGTAGTTCATAAAGTTCGAAGTGCCTTTCCAGACCCTGATCTTGAGTATATGGGTTTTAAGTTTGCCCAAGACAGACGGGCAGAATTTATCGCATTGGAGTAGTTATGTTTTCTTTGTTATTCAAATCAGCTAAACAAATCAAGTTAGGGCCCTCTCACATCTGCGTTGGGCACGTTCGTTGCCGGACATGCCTGCCGGATCCGTCACAACGCAACTGACCTAAAAGCATATGAAGACTGATAAGTCTTCAATATGATTTCAATGTTACCAAGGCAGCCAGGACACTCCTATAGTCCTGACTGCCATGGAAAAGCTGCGGGGAGAAGCTACTTACCATCCCTGCGGCGGTGCTACTCGATGATGTCACCGGGTAGCTATGTCTCATGGAGCAATGCACCATACAGATCTATGGCGCATTGCTCTATGAGATGTAGGAATCCTGGTGACGTCATCGAGGAGCGCCACCGCAGGTATGGTAAGTAGCTTCTCCCTGACTCCACGCAGCTTTTCCATGGCAGCCTGCAGTATAGTAACGCCCTGGCTGCCATGGTAACCATTCACAAAAGCTAAACGTCGTATCCGGCGATGCGCCGAAATGACATTTAGCTTTTATACGGATCCGGATTAATGCTCTTCAATGGGCATTAATTCTGGATCCGTCCTTCCGGCATGCCTTCAGTTTTTTGGGCCGGAGCAAATACCACAGCATGCTGCAGATTTTGCACAGTCCAAAAAACGTGCCAGGACTGAATGGAAGACATCCTGAACGGATTTCTATCCATTCAGAATCCATTGGGATAATCATGATCATTTTTTTTCCGTCCAAGAGCACAGCCGACGGAGCTCTAGGACGTAAGAGGAAAACGCAGATGTGAAAGTGGCTTTACATATTCCTCTACCCCAAAGTTATGAAGTTATGCTGAATTTCTTAATAAAAAATATTAAGCAATATTAAAAATTTTTTATTCAATTGTTTATAATAAACAACATTGAACTGTTGACTTTCCATTGTGCACTTAAGGTGGTGGATGAAACATACAAATTTACAGTATCTGTTGTGAATTTGATGAAATTTTCTGTTCCTTTTTTTGGTACTTGAAAAGTATGTATTAAAACACTAACACTTTAAAAAATTTTTTTTTTAGTAGGTGCTTTTTAGGATAAAAAAGTTGAAATATAGTACTTTTATGTACTTTCCAGTGCAATATAATTAAAAAACTGACTGTTACGTTAATTAAAGAAGTATGTCTGTTCAATTTTGTTACTGTTTAAAGGTTATAAAGAATAAACCTTAATAATATCAAGGTGACTCGTTGTTTTGTACATCAATCTATTATAATACTAATGAGTAGTTTGAGAAAATGAAAACAAGACAAGAAAGTACTGTATTTTTATAAACTTTATTAAGTATAAGATAAACATCAGTTCACCTATTGTACCTTGATCGTTAATACACATTATTCAAACTACATTAATTTATAATTATTACATAGAGTTCTTTAGGAGGGTGATCCATTACCCGGAGTGTGGGCAATTTTATCTTTCTTAGGCCTCATTCAGACGACCGTATGTGTTTTGCGGTCCGCAAATTGCGGATTCGCAAAACACGGATACCGTCCGTGTGCGTTCCGCAATTTGCTCAACGCACATGGCCGCAACTATAATAGAAAATGCCTATTCTTGTCTGCAACTGCGGACGAGAATAGGACATGCTCTATATTTTTTTGCGGCGCTGCGGAACGGAACATGGTGTGATGTCCGCATCTTTTGCGGCCCGATTGAAATGAATGGGTCCGCACCTGTTCCGCAAAATTGCGGAACGGGTGCGGATCCTTACATACGGTCGTTTGAATGGGCCCTTAATGCAACAAAGACCCTACAATTATGCAAAATCTAACTGCTATATTAATTATTAACATAGTTCACCATTGGACATAATGTACTACAATTGGAGGATATTGACTGTATACCATTCTATCCATGACCACAAAGTAGCACTCCAGCTGTTTTCAAACTCCGACTCCCAGCATGCTCCATTTATGTCAATGGAGTTCTGCAGCAAGCCCAGTAAGGCCGTCAAACGACCATTTTTAGCACCAATGTAAGTCTAGCGGCCAGTGAATAGCGTCCATCCAAAAACAGGACTTGTCCTATTTCTGGCCATTTCCACGGCCGTGCGGACCCATTGAAATCAATAGGACGGTTTTTAAAGGCCGATTGACAGGAAGGCACCAGTCTCACGGACATTAAAAACGTGTAGACAGGCCATCAATGGCGGCCCCGCAGCCCCTATAGAGTATATATGTTGAACCTAGTAGCACGAAACTTCAATATCGCGGCACAGTCTCCCTCAGAGCAAGTATTCGGTGCCTTCATGCACCACACGCCCGCCTTCCTTGTTCATTCATAAAGTGTGCCAAGCAGGCAGGCGGGAATTGAGGCGCACTCTCAGTTCCTCCATGCGCCTCAGGTCCCGCCAGCCTGATCCGCCCACTTTATGAATGAACAAGGCAGGCGGGGCGGTTGGCACATGAAGGCACTGAATACTTGCTCTGAGGGAGACTGTGCATCAATACTTAAGTAAGTTTGGGCTACTAGGTTTTACCTACATAATTTATAGGGGCTGCGGGGCCAGTGTATGACAGCAGGGTCACACTCCACCAGCCCCCGCAGTTGTCCCCGACCCCTTTGCGGACACTGAGGATGTCATAATGGGGGATTTGTGGAGTACACTAATCAGGGATATGTGGAGGACCCTGTCATGGGGATCTGTGAGTAACACTTATATAGCATAAGATGCTATATATGTTTCACCCACAGTTCCCCCATGACAGTGTCGCCCACAGATCCCCCCATGACAGTGTCGCCCACAGATCCCCCCATGACAGTGTCGTCCACAGATCATGGTAGTCAGATGGGTGGGTCTAGAAATAAATGCCAATCAAATTAATCAATTTTTCATAATCTGTCTTTTCAATAAGCCCCCCCCCCCCAAAAAAAAGAATGGCCCCCAATGATAGATCTATCTATCTCTGTCTTATCAATAGCCAGCCACCCAAACCAGCAATAAAAGAGTGCCCCTCAAGCCCCAATGATAGATCTATCTATGTATCCCTCTTTCTTTAAACCCCCCCACCAACAAAAAAGAGTGGCCCCTATAAATATATATAATCTGTCTTTTCACTAACCCCCCCAACAACAAAACAGATTGTCCCCCAATGATAGATAGATCTATCTATCTCTGTCTTTTCTATAGCCAGCCAGCCACCACCACCCCACCCAGCAATAAAAGAGTGCCCCCAAATGATAAAATGATAGATCTCTCTTTTTTTTCAGTCCCCCCCCCCCCCAATAAAACAAGAGTGGCACCCAAATATCTCTCTCTCTACCTATGTCATTATATCTATGGGTTTTTTCAACCATCCCAACAAAAGTAGTTTGTCCACCCACCTCTAATGTATTGAAAGAGGTATATATATATATTTTTTTATATTTTCCCTTTAGAATGACCAAAAAAAATAGTCACATAGTGGCCCCCAAAGGTGGTTTAGGTACTAAAATAATATGCTATTTTTGTAGACCCTGACGTTCAGAGTGGGATCCAAATATATCAGGTGCCAAAGAAAGGAGCCCCCAGGGAGTTAGCTTTGCCAGTCTGAAGCTTCTAAACTTACCTGTCAACACTGCGCACCCTCCGGACAGCTGATCGCTGAGACGGCTGCTCGGCTCTCCTCTTCTTCTCCTGTGTTCGCTTTGGCTGGCGCACCGCCTCCCTCCTGCCGATTTTGCGCCGTTTAGCCGGCGCATGCGCAGTAGGTATTGCGATGCACTGCCAGGAGCAGGCGTCGCATTGCGCATGCGCCCGCTACAAATTTGACCACGCAGTCGGAGAGTAAAAGGGCGGGCAGAGGCACACGGAGGGCGGGGTTATGAGCCGTTGAGGAGGTGCTGCCTGGAGCTCGGACGATTGAGACGCCGCCCTGGGCACTTGAGAGGGCGCATTTACATAATCTTAAAAGTTCATTTTTGGCTGAAAGAAAACTCCATTAGATACAACAAAGGTACCGTTTTTAAGTTCTGGGTGGCACATATAACGCTATTTGATCAGTCTAATATGCTCAAATGTGGTGACAGACTCCCTTTAATATGAAGTTTTGTTTATCAGTGGAGAAAGTAGATAAAATAAGAAGGTTATTAATTTATTTTGTTGAGAAAGAAAAAATGTACATTGAGGGAAATGCAGTCATTGTTGGGTACTCAAAATTTTGCATGCAGGATCATCCCAGTAGGCCGCGTTTTTTCAATACGCTTATATTTCTCTATGAGGGGTCTTAAATCTCCTACCTCTCACATCAGGTTGACAAAAGGTTTGAAGGACGATATGACAATCTGGTTAGAATTTCTAGAGAATTTTAATGGTTCAAGTTGTTGGCTAGATGAATTCTTAGAGTCAGATTCTCTAGGTTTATTTACTGACGCTGCTGGAAGTTGTGGCTATGGGGCCTTTTGGGCTGGTAAGTGGTCGGCTGAACGGTGGCCGGGTTCTTGGGTCTCTAGTGGTGTGACAAAAAATATTGTTTTATTGGAGCTGTTCCCAGTGGTAGTATCTGTAGTGATTTGGGGTTCAGAATTTAGTAATAAAATAATATTATTAAGGACGGACAACAAAGGGGTGCTCTTAGTGATTAATACCTTATCATCAAAATGCGAGTTGGTAGTTAAACTGTTAAGACAATCAATCTACTGTGTATTCAGTAAGTGTTGTCATCTTATCCAGCCTGTAAAAATGGATGGACTACTTGTGTGTAAATATTGATCTCTCCTTGTGATACATCCTCAGCATATGAGACTTGTTAGTTCCTCAAAGGGACACAACCGCAGATGATCTGCTTGACGAGCTACCAGCACTGCCATTATTGTTGCTGCCTTTTGCCTGCTTTGCACATGGCCAGTGACATCACTAAAATATATATATATATTTTTTTATTTTTTACTATGCCACTGATACTAGTTCTGTTTTTGGGATTGTGTTGAATAGCACCCAAACCAAAGTCTTACTGGCTGCGCTGGTCACGTATCAAACAACTGATTGCCATGTGGCCCATGTACTATAAATAATAACCATTAGATGATCATTTTTTATACATAGGATATGTAGAAATGTTTTAAAAACTGTGGAACACTTTAGTTTTTGGATATGCATGAAGTGAATTGTAATATATATATTTTTTTTACTGATTGTAGCCATGTCTTCATCGAGCAGCTCAACACCACCCTGCAGATCGTGGTATGTTTTTATGTGTTTTCAATAATATTTAGTACACTATATCATATTTGCATTTTTAATAGCTATATGTTTCTCAGATAATTGAAACAGGAACCAGAAGTCCCAGAAGTGTCTGACTCGGTAAATAGTATTGAATATGGACACAATTCTCATCATATTGGCTTACAAATGTTCACACGTGTTAACATATTTCTAAAATGGAGTCTCCTTTGTCAGGATGGTTCCTCACAGGCAGGAGCTGGAGAAATAATGGGACAAGGAGAGCCTGCTCCGGAAACTGATGTTGTAAGTGTTTGTGAATGTCAATCTTGACACATAACATTATTGACGTTTAATACAATAATCTATTTATGTCTGGTTTCTCAGTAGTTTACATGTTTTCTCCACACATGTGTAATAGGGTTGGACCTATTTCGTCCATCTGTAGAAATACCAACAATGTGTCAAAATGGAAGACTGACTACTGTTTGTTTATGTAGCCATGACTGTAGACTATATTTTAGTCGCTAAGATGTATCCATAATGATACCTTCTTGATTTGATTTTAATAGTCCAATACTTTTATTGGCCCTTTAAAATAATAATTTGTGGGCGAAAACACACACGTGCAACAGGTGAATATTTTGCTTCTAGAAGGATGGATAGAGTAATCCAAAAGATGACCTTGTGTGGCTGTTACAGCATTATTTGGTCTGCCTTAATTTCCCTTTATTGTGACTGTGAATCTATATATTTTTGAAGTCACACTGTTTTATTTCAAAAGGTGTCGATTGTTTATTAATGTTGCTATTTTTAGGACACCTCACAAACAATTGGATCCCAAAATGTCTAGAGAGCCCCCAGAGGGCGTGGTGGCCGGCGTAGAGGAAAAGGACGTGGTGGCCGTGGCCGGAGGGGTCATCAGGCTGTATGTGTCAAGCAATATATCATGTAATTTTTCTCAAGCTAATGTTGACAAAATCCCTAATTCTACTTGTAAATGTTATATTTTGGTTTTCATGTTAAAAATAACCCACACTTTGGTTAAGCCACAAGTGTATTTAAAAGGTCATTGCGTATTATGTACTTCATTTGGCCATGTGACCTTTGATAACCACAATCAGACTTTTGCCCACACAATGCTGCACAACACAGCAATGTAGAAGCAGTGATGGAGGAGCGGATGTTGTGTTGGCCGGCCATGCATTTACAATGGCGTAGTTGAACGTTGCATTCCTGGGAATGTAACAAGGGTAGACGATGCTCACTTCCATACATAGATGGTGACATCCTCATCCAACAAAGACCACCGCTGTGGGACCATTCTGATGACATGGCCACCGTCACCTCTGGGAAGAGGTGTTTGTGGCCATCATACCTGATTGGGGGACTCTGTCCAGTAACTCCCAATCAGTTTGTGGTGAGTGAGGATATGCACTCACCTAAAGAATTATTAGGAAGACCTGTTCTATTTCTCATTAATGCAATTATCTAGTCAACCAATCACATGGCAGTTGCTTCAATGCATGTAGGGTTGTGGTCCCGGTCAAGACAATCTCCTGAACTCCAAACTGAATGTCAGAATGGGAAAGAAAGGTGGGCTACAACAGCAGAAGACCCCACCGGGTACCACTCATCTCCACTACAAATAGGAAAAAGAGGCTACAATTTGCACGAGCTCACCAAAATTGGACTGTTGAAGACTGGAAAAATGTTGCCTGGTCTGATGAGTCTTGATTTCTGTTGAGACATTCAAATGGTAGAGTCCGAATTTGGCGTAAACAGAATGAGAACATGTATCCATCATGCCTTGTTACCACTGTGCAGGCTGGTGGTGGTGGTGTAATGGTGTGGGGGATGTTTTCTGGGCACACTTTAGGCCCCTTAGTGCCAATTGGCCATCGTTTAAATGCCACGGGCTACCTGAGCATTGTTTCTGACCATGTCCATCCCTTCATGACCACCATGTACCCATCCTCTGATGGCTACTTCCAGCAGGATAATGCACCATGTCACAAAGCTCGAATCATTTCAAATTGGTTTCTTGAACATGACAATGAGTTCACTGTACTAAAATGGCCCCCACAGTCACCAGATCTCAACCCAATAGAGCATCTTTGGGATGTGGTGGAACGGGAGCTTCGTGCCCTGGATGTGCATCCCTCAAATCTCCATCAACTGCAAGATGCTATCCTATCAATATGGGCCAACATTTCTAAAGAATGCTATCAGCACCTTGTTGAATCAATGCCACGTAGAATTAAGGCAGTTCTGAAGGCAAAAGGGGGTCCAACACCGTATTAGTATGGTGCTCCTAATAATTCTTTAGGTGAGTGTATTTTTTATTCTGCGTTTATAACAATAGCAATAATTAACCTAAAGGCTTCAATGTGTAATTAGATATGTTTTGTGCCTATGAAAACAACCTTGCAACACATAGTGTCAAATTTTATTTTGGTAAAAATATTGTACACTGACTTGGCTAATACACTAGTTGTCTACAGTACAGTCTCAACATGGAAATATTTTTCTAGGCACAAGGCTAGATGTTATGATGGGAATTTTTTTTAGGTTGATAAATTATATATACTTTGCATTGTTATGTTTTTAAAATGCTAAAAGCTTACGGTACTATATTTATGCGCATATTAAATAATGAACATTTAGATATAATTGTGTTCATTTGTAGTGAACACTTTATAAAAGCAAAAAAACATATTGATCATAATGAATATTCTCATTCATCTCATTTCATTTAGATCAGCCTAACAATGTGGCATCTGGTTGCTGCAATTGTACTGCATATAGTAACAAAAATAACCTTCACAAATACCAAAATTAATAAATAATCTAACAGTCAGCGAAGTGTATTAGCTTCACCAGCTTGGCCAAATGTTTAAACAATATTGTCCAAACAAATTCCCAACCACGATGTCCACTTAGTTCTATGTTGAGGAGCAATTGCTATGCCCACTGATGTTCCCAATGGTTTCGTTATTGGTTCTAACACATATCATCTTTGTAGGGCAAAAGTATAGGTATTCAAAAATGGATTGAATGTTTAATGGTGTCACTAAAACAACATCGCATAAGTCGGCATTTTACATATAATTTTATTTTAGGCTTTTTTAATAATCAGTACACTATTGTTAATATTGCGTGTTAAATAACAGTCCTAGTCCCTGAGCTTGGACAAGTGTTGTCCATGTAAGGGTTCATGCACACGTTCAGGATTCATGTGCGGAGACTCCGCACTGAAATCCGCAGGTGTTCGCAGGCAAATCTGTCCTTTTCCACTGTGGCTGTGCGGTCCAAATCATAGCGGGCGCATGCGCAATGCGATGCCCACTCCTGGCAGGGCATCGCAATACCTACTGCGCATGCGCCCACTACTATTCGGACCGCACAGCAGCAGTGGAAAAGGACAGGGGAGGGGAGGGCACACGGAGGTCGGGGTTATGAGCCGTTTAGGAGGTGCCTGCCTGGGGCTCCGAGGATTGAGAGACCGCCCTGGGCACTTGAGAGGGCTCAGAACATAATCTTATAAGTTCATTTTCGGCAAAAAGAAAAGTCAGTTTTCTACAACAAAGGTACTGTTTTTATGTTCTGGGTGGATCATATAACCCTATTTTAACGGTCTAAAATGCTAAAATGTGGTGACAGACTCCCTTTAACAACGTTTTAACCCCTTGCAGCAAACATGTAAACTTTTCTAAATGTGGCATAGCAACTACTGTGTGCAGCTGCATATGCATGATTGTATGTGTTTTATTAATATTTTTCAAACCTCACATAGAATTAACATGAAAAAATATATATTTAACATTTATTTTCTTTTCTTTATAGTTTCAAAGATTAAGAACTGTTGGAACTCATGCCAAGACCAATTTTGGCGAGAAATTATTATGAAACGAAAGAGCGGAGATGGATCTTTGTCTAAAAAGCCTTATTTGTATACCAAACATCTTCAATTCTTAAGGCCTATAATGGAATTAAGACCGTAAGTAATTTTATTATAAAATATTAATAAAAAATTAGTGTTATTACTCTTGTTTTTAGTGTAACTATCATATATCAGAATACTGTATGAAGATTAGTCTCCATACAATATTCTATTAAAAATATATAAAAAAACAAGAAATCTATTTCATTCATCCATATAATATTATACATTTTTAAATCTCAGTCCCTCTGAGTGTCTCTTTTTTGTTTAAAAATGTATTAAAAATATCTACAAAAGGCCTGTACAGCCCTATCATGAGAAAGTTTAATTCCCGCAGTTATATCTGGCAGTATGTGCTGACGCATGCACATTCATTTTCTTAAAGGTGCGTGTGCCAACACAGGTACACTCACCTATATCAGAAGTGTAGCAACAGAAAATAGTGGTTGAAGCACTACTGGACAATAATTTGGATCTATGTTTGTGATGAATGTGAGCATACTGCACATGACAGGGGTACCGTATTTGAAATATATGCCCCCATTGTCGGAAAAATTGCAGGTCCAACTTCTGCAATACATACCTAGAAGGATATTAAATTTAGGAGAGCTATTGATGATGGACTCCATGTTTTCAAGGATCCGTCTACAACCAAGCGTTACTTTCCACAGCTCCTTTCAAAGTGAATGTGAGTGCACAGCGTATGTGCGCCCACTGTTCATAGAATTGTTGTAGCTGTAAAAAATGTTAATTATTTTAAGTGTGCTAAAAATATATATATATTTTTTTTTTAACAATCATGGAGCACTTTCTTTACATTTTTGTGCTCTATTCACTTAATTTCACAGTGACCGCCCTTTAACAGTGACTTTTTCATTGCTCGCCCCTTTAAGCATTATTGAAAAATGGCTGCGTTGTTATGGAAACCTGGAGTATAACTGTGTATATAGCTGTTGATATTTAAAGAGAAAGACTTGAAGGAACTGAAAGTCCTAGAGAGCTAAGACTCGGTCTAAAAACTTGCCATACACCTGATGTACCTGTGTGTCAATTTTGTTGAGGATTGGTCCAGTCATTTGGTCGCACACAAAGAACTACATGACAGACGTATAGACAGACAGAAAGACAGAAACTCATTTCTATATATTTTAAAAAAAGGTAAAAATAAGGCGGCTCACCTCCAATCGGAGTGGAATTAGGTGCTCACGTAAATGTTTACCCCAAAAACAAAGAAGAAGTGATTATATGTTTTAAAATGTCGACTAATGTGTTGAGAAAAGCCACATTATAGAGCAGCTGGGATTGCTGAAAACCACCACCCCCTTCTCCGCCTCCCAATTAAAGTTGGACCAATGGTAATCGGAACCACACCTTATGAAAACCACATAAAATATGGACTGTTACACATACAGACTGACAACAGCCACTGATAAAGAGGTGTGCAAACCTCGAAACGCGTATGGCATTTCTGACAATTTGACTACAGTATTTACAGACTTCAATCCGAAGGAAACAGCGCGCTGCAATCTGTAAAGAGGTGACGTATAGAAACCACGTGGGACGCCACGTGAGACGCCACCAGGTACGTGATAACCATTTGAAAAATTCGGGATCACCATTCGAAAACTTTGAGAGTTTCAACTGAAGCCTTTACCCATGTTAAGCTAATGGGAAATAAATTATCGCTGATTAAGCGTGCGGTCTATCCTGTCAAACTAAAACCACCGGCAGTGGTGAAGACATAATAAAGAGACTGCTCACTTTTCTCCATATGTTCATAAACTTGCTAACAAGTAAAGCACAAGTGGTTTTATATGCCAACATTGGGAACATTATCTGAAAAGATTTCTTTAAAGTCATCTAGAGCTTCTATGTTTTGCTGCTTCTCGAATATATTTTTTTAGTGGCCTTTCTCAAATAGTCGATGTTCCTGAGATTCTTCAAATAGTTAATGTTCTTGAGACAGATTTTTTTGGACATTAAAACTGACTATCTCATATTAGTTCCAAGAGTCGATTATAACATCGATTTATACCACCAAAGTCGACTATAATATCGATCGAATATTGTTTTTTATATAATTTGTTTTAAATGTTATTTTAATTGTTATAATGGCATGTTTATATAAACTCTTTTGATGCAACACCTTATGACTTGAGTGCCCGTTTTTCACATATATTCATATATATATATATATATATACACATATATATATATATATATATATATATATAATAACGATAATTCAGGGCAGCACTCCTGGTAAGGGAGGATCGGGTGCCAGCGATGAAATCACCTGACCAAGGTGTATAATACCAAAAATAGAAAGCACCGCAGCACACCCGTTGGTGAAAATAGTGGATATTTATTCACCCAAGCGACGTTTCAGTCCGCTTACTGGGACCTTTCTCAAGCCTTGAGAAAGGTCCCAGTAAGCGGACTGAAACGTCGCTTGGGTGAATAAAGATCCACTATTTTCACCAACGGATGTGCTGCGGTGCTTTCTATTTTTGGCATATATATATATATTTATATGAGAGATATATTGAGTATAAAGTATAGACAAATACATTTTATTTACATTTTATATATTTTTTTTATAGAACAGTTGACAATCTCGAGGAAGAACAACCTGATCAAAAGATTGAAGATCACGCTGAATCCCAATCAGAACGAGATTGTGAAGCTACACAGGATCAGAACATGAAGTTCAAGTTTCCCAAACAACTGTGGATCCTGAGTTAACACAGGCTTCAAATATTACCCAGCAAGAGCTACCAACAAGGCCAGTTACCACAGAGCAACGTGAGGCTGATTTGCAAGGTTGTTCATCTGGTAGACGCCGGAGGGCCGCTCAACAGGATTCTGCTTTGGATACTCGAGCCATCATTGATTGTCGGATGCTCGAGTATCTAAATCAGAATCGTGGTGAGAGTAAGGAGGAATGTTTTTTGTGAAGTTTAGCCCCCTATATGAAGCGTGTACCAGATGAACGTCAAGCACGTAGTATAGGGGAGTATCAAGCATCAGGAAATGTTTTAGAGGCCAGTCGTCCACCATCAAACCCTGGCCCTTTCACTAGGGATCTCTTTGATCTTAAAAAATAAATAAAAATGGGGATACATTTTATTTTTGAAAAAAATAAAATAATTATTGTTACGTTTATCATATAATCTGTCTTCTAATGAGTTTGTAGTGTTTAGAATTAGTGATCATATGGATACTATATTAAAAAATATGTAATATGTTAATTTAAAAAAATTTATATAAAAAATATTCAGATATTTTTTTATTATTTTTAAATTTTCACAAAGTATACATTTTTGAAACAGACATATATAAATTTTTTATTTACATTTTTTAAAATGTTTAATTTAGCACATACAAATAATTTTCAATTGAAAATTATATTTTAAAATAAGGTATTAGAAGGTATTTAAACCAAATTCCTATATAAAATTTTAAAATAAAAAAATTTCGGATTTAGGAATTTAACAAATACCTCAGCTCGCAAGCCCACATCAAGGGTCTTCATTATCTTGCGAGACCCTAATCTAAACTAACAACTGTGGAGCTAACTAACTAAAAAAATTCTAATTTAAATAAATGTAATAACCAGAATCAAGCTGAAATCAATGACTACCACGGACAGTGGTGTATCTTGGTTTTGTGCTGCCCTAGGCGAGACTAAACTCGGGCACCCCCCTAACGCGCAGACGCAAAAGGCAGGGGAGGTCGGGAGGAAGTCAGGAGGAGGAGGAAGTAAGTCTTTCAACTCCTTCACTATGTGGCGCCGGCGATGCCGCTCGCATAGTGAAGGATCGGATCGGACAAGGGGCAAAAAAAAAAATATTTTGCATATTGTGTAACTATCACTAAGCAAACAAGGCATTTTGCCGCCCCATTGGCAAGTGCCGCCCTAGGCAAATGCCTTGTTTGCCTTGTGATAGATACACCCCTGACCACGGATGGCTTTCAACTGCCACGATAATGCCCCCTCTGGGCTGCAGAAATAGTCGGCATAGAGTTCCCGAATAGCTAATCCAGCTGTTCCTGGTCGTCCAGGCCGACTCTGGTCTAAAATGACAGAAGATGTCATATTTAAACCAATTTCTGCATCAGCGGAGGCATCATGTATCCTGGTGAAATTGTGAAGTAGTACACAAGCCTGTATCACCAGGGTGGCATTGTCCGGATTCATCTGTATGGATGACATGAATACTCTCCACTTAGTGGACAGTATTCCAAAAGCGCACTCCACACACCGATGGGCGCGAGTCAGTCGATAGTTGAAGATGTGCTTCCGGTCATCCAGATCGCGTCTAGGGAAGGGCTGCATCAGGTGTGGTGCCAATGCAAATCCTTCGTCTGCCACGATCACAAATGGAGCCGGCGGACCTGCAGATCCTGGAAGTCTACTTGGCTCTTGCAGGGCAAGCTGGTTTGCTTGAAGCCGTTTACCCATTCTGGAAGCACTAAAGATGCGGGCGTCTGAAGTGCTCCCATAGGCCCCGATATGCACAATTACAAACCTGTAGTTACTGTCAGCCAAGGCCATCAGCACTACAGAAAAATACTGCTTGTAATTTAAGTACTGGGAACCTGAGTGAGGCGGCTTCTTCACACGGATATGTTTGCCGTCCAGTGCCGCTAAGCAGTTTGGAAACTGCGCTGATTGGTAAAAACCCTCGGCGACACAAAGCCAATCTTGCGCTTTGGGGGTGGGCATCACCGCTTCTCTGGGACGCTGCCATATTACTTGACAAGTAATTTCCAGTTGCCAGGAATCTGTGGAGAAAATTAAAAAATATATTAATATATTATAAAATAATTTTGATTTTTTTATAGACAAAAATTATTATGACTATTATGAGAGTTTTTTTTTTTACCTCAAAGTGACGATTAATCTTTGCTCTGCTGAGATGCTGCGCCTCATGCTCGTGTCCATGAAGGTAAGTTCTGGATGTAGACACACCAGCAGATGATCAAATGTCTCCATGGACATGCGGCAGTAACTATGGAATTTTAATGGGTCCTTTCGCAGGTCATTATATAACGTATGGAATTGTCCCTTCCTTTGGCGTTGTGCGACAATGAGATGAACCCACTTTCGCCTCCTTCTCTCCGGTTCATCCTCCAGCATCGCTGCTTGCTGTCCATAGCGGCAACAAATGAGCCAGTAGAAGAGAACCGAATGTATATCTTTTGTCATATCGATAGAAATACTAAACACTGACTATGTCAAGCTAAGGTTTCCCTCAGATCTCTGTACGACACGTCAAACCAAACAAAATGGCGCCTGGGCTATCACATGACTTACTTTTTATTCAATATCCAAGCAACAATAAATTATTTAAATTTATTTATGCATCCGTTTTTTTTGCGGATCCGCAAGAAAAGGGATGACATTCGGAGACACACAGTCCGTTTTTTGCGGAAGAACGGAACGGATTCGGATGTAAAATGGCATGCAAACTGACATAATTGCGGAACAACGGATCTGCAAAAAACTGCCCGTTTTTCAGGATGAAAAAAATCAGGACGTGTGAATGGACCCTTAGACAGCAGCACTGAGTAAGAACTGCAGGGAGAAAGTCACCCTCCCAACCCTGCAGCTGACAAAAATTGATTTTTACCTTAATTTTTTTCAATCCCCGTCGGCAGCGGAGTGGGAGGGGGCGTGGACCTGGGGGCGGGGTTTTTAAGTCCGTCTTTTGAGGGTGGCCTGAATGGCCACACTACATGCCCCTGAACCAATGACGCCATGTGCTCGTGCACTCAGCAGAAAGGCAGGCCGGGTTTTCACGGACCATGGTCCATGTACTGTATGTGTGCATGACGCCTTAAGATGTCACACAGGGTACAGGAGTCTCTATACTATAGTATACTGTATTATATTATATGTAGTATATTATAGTATACTATAGAAAACAATTGATGGCGTATTCTACTCAAGCCCTCAAAATTTGAGAAAATCTGGAGCAAGTGGACCGATTATCTAACTCCCGTTAAAGCACTCCAACTGTTTGGACTTTAACCACGATTAGTTAATTTTTTTCTTTTTTTGGTACCATGCATTGTAATTTACAATGGAACATTACTTATGTTTTCAATATCATCAGTATTATGCTTTGTTTATTGATCTTTCCGAAATATGAGAATTAATATTGGGTTACTGACTGGTACTTACTCCTCATTCCCTCTTTCCCTACTTTCACCGTCTCTTTTCTCCCTCCATTTCCCTTCCCCTACCTTCCACTGTCCCACCACTTAACCTAGTTTTTTTTTACTCCCCATTTTTTCAAAAGTTGTGATTTGCATTACTTACTTAAATGCGTTTCTATGTTTATTGAGAGTGATGTAACTCTCATAATTGTAATCTTAATACTTCACAAAAAAAAAAAAAAAAAAAAAAAAAAGAATTTACAAGAAAACAATTATGACCATGGGTGTCCCTGACGAAAAAATAATAACCAATCCAGCATTGCAGCTACATATAGGGACTAACCACTACTCATATAACTTGGGAAAGCTCACTAAATGTAAAACAAGAAAAACAAAAGAGGACTTGAGCTGCTAAACAACTAAGTATGAAAAAATACAAAAAAAAACACCATCCCGGCATACAATAGACCAGTGAACACCAATTAAATACATGTGTAACATCCCAGAGTTATGTTACAAAGCTCTTTTACCCCGCTACAACCTGTTAAGTGTATTTGTACGGTTATCTAATGTGATTTTATCTAATATCCTCACAAATGTGCATTGAAAGTCTTGTTAAATATACTTTGCTGCAATTTTCATGTTCACCAGCAGGTGGCAGCAATGTATTACCAGGGACTTAGTGTCAGTTTAGTGTTTCTAGACTGGAATAGTACATTCCAGTTTAGCTCCCCCCCCCTTCTGTGAGGGTAAGGGAGGAAGTTAGAGTTAGTGTGCCAGCCACCCCGGCTAGGGGAAGGCTGTGCGTGTAGGAGCTGAAGGAAAACACAAAATAAGGGAAAAAGAACCTGTATACAGCGTCAGATCCCTCAGAGGTATTCAGCTGCTTATTTTAGAATGGTCAAACAGGGGGTAGTTGAATGTTAAAGCAAGCGGTCGTCCCATTCACTATTATAAAATCACAGATGCTTGTGTAACCCAGCAGGGTTATTTTTAGGATTAATAGTGATAATAGTATATTAAAATGGTACATTAAAAATGCCCCCCATGAGAACAAAGAAATGTTTCAATAAAAGTATTCTTTTTGAAAAAGATCTTTTTAAAATACAATTTTCCAGTAGAAACTTTCAAGTAAAAACTCACTTCACCCAGGAGGGGCAGGGTGGGATAAAGCACATAACACCCACTCTGCTTCCTCCTGTGCCTGGGTCGCCTAATGGATCGTGTGGAAATAAACGGCAGTCACTGCTGGAACGTCTGGTAAATTTCCTCTTTATTAGCACAGGGTAGGGTAAGGGTAGGCTCAACGCGTTTCGGGGTCACCAAGGATCCCCTTCAACAGGAGCATAAGTAAATCACAATAGTTTGCATGTATTTATACTTAAAAAGAGCGCGAAAAACCTGTTTGGAGGGCATCAGCAGCGGGGAGAGGAAGTGATGTCACTTCCGGTATGCGTTCTGGAGTGGAGCGCATATCGGCCGGCTTGGGTTTTGGAATAGTTCCGGTTTTGCGTTCCAGCGTGGAACGCACCGGAACCTGGACGGTGAGAAAGCAGGCGCTGAGAAGGAAGTGACGTGATTTGAAGTTGTGCTCCAGCTTAGAGCGCTTGGAGCGGCTGAGTAGTGAGTTCCGGTTTGCGTTCCACAGCGGAACGCATCGTAACAAGTACAAGACGGATGCATAATGGTACAATTTCTGAAGTGATGTGGGTGGCTTGTCTGGAATGGTGATAGGGGGCATGTATGGTAGTGGCAATAAAAGGTGTTTAGTAGGTTTTTTACTGTATTTCTGTATGTGTGGGCAAGGAGGGCAGGGAAGAGAAGGGGTGGGAAAGGGGAGGGGGTGATTTTGCATCGATGAGTTGCTTCAGAGAAAACAGCAAATTAAAAATTACAAATTATACAAACAGGAATTGCATATATAGAAATTGCATACAGATCTGTGTTCAACACTGTCCTTGAACCAGGAGTGTTTCGCATGAGTTTATACAGAAATTGCGCAAGAATTGTGAACAATAAAAAGTAAAAAAAACTATATGATGGAAAAAATGAGAGAAAGGATAAAAAAATGGTAATACAATACAGAAGTAGAAATATTAAAAAGCAGATAAAACGGAGTAAAATGAATATTAGTCGGACTGTGCGTTAGCCTCTCTAAAAACATGACCAGGTTCTTTGATCTAAAGGAAACACACATATATGTGTCTGTAATAAGTATATATTTTATGTACCGATGGCCTCGTATGTTTGAGTCATATGTATCTATGTATCTGATTGCATTTTCTCTCTGATATGATGCCCAGATATATTCACATGAAATGTTGTGTACCTTATTTTTCACTATTTTTATTAAGTATCACTTATGTATGTTAATTGACACGACCATATAAAACCCCACAGTTGTATTTGATGCATTGCTTGAAAATGGTCCCAGCAAGCGGACCGAAACATCGCTGCTTGGGTGAATAAAGGATCCCACCAATTATTCACTATTGGATGTGCTGCGGTGTACTTATTTTCCTTGTTATTTGACACTGAGGTCGAGTGTCGACATCGCTGGCACCCACCACTTGCCACAAGGTGTGCTGCCCTGAACTCCCGTCATATCAGTCGACCACAGGAGCCGGCACCCATTGACTACCACAGTGTTTCTATTTCCTCTACGCTATCAAGCAAGATGGATCCGCTGTTAAACCAGTCTTCACCCTCCACTTTTTCGTATACTGAGGCCGACAGGGACAGGATTGTGGAATCATGCGGGGGCAATGTGGATTTCCTCTCGGTTCCCTCAATATTGGACATAAAAAAGAGGTATGAACGAGATGCAAAAAAATGCCTAACTTTAGAATTACATTCCACAACCTTGGTAGAATACGTCAAAACC